>NW_011350953.1:362729-422870 GCF_000735185.1 Notothenia coriiceps | reverse complement strand
CACAATCTCAAATGGTCAATATCTTTATGCTCGTCAGGTTTGATGGCCAAGGGTGGTAGAATGACTGATGGTATGTTAAATATGACATCATGCCAGTGGGCATCTTCTGTGAGCGCTGCACCAGTGAGGTCACTGGTCTCCTAATGACTTCCTCAGGGTTCAGAGCCTCCCTCCATCCCTCTTCTCCTTATCCACTCAATGCATGACCCTCCACACTTCTGCACAGTGTTCTACATCAATAGTTGAGAATCAAAAAAGAAGACCCATTTATGAAGTTATAAAATATTACATTTTCTTTTCGATTCCATATTTCACGCCAGATTAATTGAATTTTAACATGTTTGCTTTTATTATGGTAATTTCCAATTACTATTTAATGGTGATTTGTAAAGAAGTATATGTCCCATTCAAGTTCCTGTGAAAGACAACTACATGTTGTTTGCTAGCCAAAACTCTGGTTGCTGGACAAATATGTCCTCAGTATAACCGCCTCACATCTGTATTTGTTCTGCTCTGAATCATAGGTGGCCCAAAGCTGTCTTGATAAATAGCTACTCCAGGCAAGTATGGTGTATGCTCTCTGACACTATAGGTCACATAACCTTGTTGTCGGGACTAAGACTAATGCAATGTGAAGTGTCAAGTTATTATACTGAAACTAGACTGTGGAGCGGAACCTGAGCCACTGTGGTGATAGCAAGTAGGTGAAACAAGGCAAGGTGAATGTAAAAAGGTCATAAAAGGAGGAGATACTGAGCAAATGAGGGGCTATGGAGGGGGAAATATTCGACACTAAGTGGGTCTTGCTGGTAGTGAAGAGGGGCACTGAGGTTCTTGGTAGTCAACGTAAATCATAATTGGCTGCTCCGAGCCGGAGCGATGCAAAACACAATGCTGACTTGCTAGTCGCACATGATGCCAGGAAGGGAATGTGTTTGTTTATTTCAGGAGAACTAAATAATGCAGTAATAATCCTCCTCTCCATGTCTCCCGAGCAAATGCCTCAGCACCTGTCAAGAATTTGCAGTATGTTGTCTATTGAGAGAGTTGCAAGAAGAAAACATGTTATTATTACAAAGCCAAGTAAACTAAAGTAATTGTCTGCAGATGGCAAAAACAAGCCACAGCTGTTAATACAGTGTGAAACATAAGATATGAAATATAAATGTAGCGGCGAGGGACTGAGAACAAACTGCATCAGACCAAAAGCTAATGACTTCCCATTACACAATGTAGCCTATAGCCAAACTGCACTAGAATAGGGCATGGAGGAGTGAAAATGTGTTGTAAAAATGTGTTTTTATTTCAAGTAATTACCCGAATCAAAGCAGCTGGGTGGTGGATTTCAGGTTTGGATTGATTTCAGTAAATGGTAATATTGTTACCACTTTCATCTCTGTCCTCCTCTTTATTAACCAGCAGCAGGCTAGTTTTCCTAAGCATAAATACATCAAGCATGTGGAAATTTCTAGCCTAGCTCCGTCCAACGGAGAATAATAACCTACTATAAAGCTCACGCATTGCCATATAATAGCATGTTTGTTTACAATGTAGAGACTGGGAACAAGCAATCATTTGATTTTTTTTTGCAGCAGTAACTTCCTTGAGTCCTTTCTTGTCAACATAAACACAACATTGGTAAGTCCCTATAAAAAGGATTTCTGATTCTGATCTGATTCCCTGCACCTAAGAAAAGAATAGCAATCCACATAAAACCTTGACAGATTATGAGATAGCCAAGCTAGCTGTTTCCCTTTTTCCCACTAATCTTAACAAACTCACTGCTAGTTGTAGCCCCATGTTTAGTTTACTAGTTGATATCATCCTATCCAATACTTGTAAAGAAAAAAAATAAGCATATTGCCCACAATGACTAACAATTCATTTTAAAGTAGCCTATGTTCAGACACAAGCACATTTGACAAAAAAGGTCTTTATGCAGCTAATCTTCATTAGCAACACACATCGTTTGTAGCAGCTACATTGCAACATTAGCAATTTGTGCCAACACCTCTTTATGTCACTCATGCAATCCTGGGGGAATTAGAGTTTTGACTTTGTATGCTATCAATCCCCCTTGAATAAAACAACTGCCTTAACATACAGTGACCCACACATTTAGCTAATTGTTGGGTTCATAATAAATGGAGACAGCGTGGTCATATGGATCAGCTTTCAAAAAACAAACCTTTGCCCTCTAGATCTTTAGAACTGAACTGATGGTAGTTGTGATCTCATGATGCCATCCCAGATGACACACTACAGTACATTGAATAAAACACACAGTACATTGCCTACACAGACAAAGATACACAGGAGAAAACATACAGAAGCATACTGCACTGCTGCTGGAAATAATCAATGAGAGGATAGGTTCAACACAACTATACCTCGTTTCAGAGACTAGATGCACTAAGAAGAAATGATTGCTCTCTGCAGACTCTGCGAGATGCTGAAAAATCTAATGTGTTGCTGCAGTTAACAATGATGAGGGTGAACAATAAGGTTCGTACTGGTTATAATATTCAGATATAAGTCTGTCTGTACAGCAGCTCAAAACGACGCTGAATAAACGGAGAAGCTTTTGATAATCTTTCTCAGCGTGTTGTCATCCTTCTTTGAATTATGCCACCTCAAGCAAGAGGAAATGTAGCAAGGATATTTAACAGGCCATTTCATGTTTTGGATAAAAAGAACATCAGAAGCATCCAGTCACAAACATGTTGTCACATTCGGTAGACTTGTCACTTTATATGTTTCCTTTTAAAGATTTTACATGAATTTAGTCTGTTGTCTGGTATGCTTATGCAATGACCCACTTGCCACATCTTGGATAACAAACAGGTTCAGCTGCTTTATCAGTTTTCCAGAAGTTGACAACAGGATCATTTTTGTTTGGATGTCAGGATTTATATACATGCAAAGAAAGGGAGACAGAGACAGATCACTGGGCGAGAGGGAAAGAAAACACGAGACAAAAACCAGGGGGGTAGTTCAACACAGGATATTTAATAGACATACTTAGATTTAAGATATAGTTAACTTATAGATGGGCATCTCAACAATATACGCCAAAAGTTACACTACATATTTAAAACAAATAATAGTTAGCTAGGAAATCCAGAAATGTTATCTACAAGAAAACATTGTATACGATATAAAGGGCAAGAGCATAGTGTTTTAGATAAACTGATAGAGTTAGCCATAGATTGAAAAGACAATATTAGTAACCTTTGGTGTAATAATATACCATTTATATATGTGTTGTGTACACATGGAAAATAGATGCTCGCATACCGTGATTTGTACAATAAATATGCCTCACAACTTTCCTAATAAACAATACAAACCAAAGGTTAGAGTCAATTTTTCTAAACAAAATGTCTCAATAAATTTACTTAACACATTTTTTCCATATAAAATATGCTTATTGCAAATATATTACACATTTTGCATTGCTTGCCACATTAATGTTCTCTTATTCTTAGTCTAACACATTGTCTATTATTTGTTGATTTAATAACACATCTTCAAACACAATATATGTGTTTCTTAAAAAAACATTTAATACATGATAATGAATTGAGTATTTTAATCAAAACCTCATTCACCTAAAGTAATTATAGAGTTGTCACAACAATGCTTTTCATTTGACTACTTGTTTGGCTTTATATGAATTGCATGTGCTCCACAATGTAGGTTACATCTACCTGACATGTTGACTTGCTTTGTTATAAAGTCTTTTTGAAGCCAAATTACGGTAGGCTCAAACTTTGAATATGCAGGCAGCTATTGATTTAACAGTTACATGATCTAATTATCTAATTGTTATTGTATTAAATGATATGAATGTAATGTGTTTGTATGTGTTTGGGAGAGAGATAGACACAGATAAAGAGAAAAGACGGATTCATGTTTTTGTTGCAGTTTTTTATTTTTTTGTGACTTGGTGTCAGTGTATTTGAGCAGCACAAAGGCAGCCCTTGCTTGCTGACACGCGTCTGCTAAGAGGTAAGGCAAACATCTGTCTCCTGTCACAAGCCTTCACATGCTTGCGTTTGCCCAACAAGCTATGATAAGCCACCATCGGTTCAGAGATGAGGCTTCGTGTGATCGTGAAGCAATCTTCGAACAAGAAAATGGGCGAATGGGCTGAAATGAAATTGAAAATGAACTTCTTAAGATGTAAGAAGAAGTGGGATCAAATGTTAATTAACTCTACTGTTTTAAGCTCAAAGGCCACTCAGGACTCATCTAGTAATAGAAGTCGGTGCAGCTGAAGAGATCAGTGCAGGTCCATTATACTCCTGCTAAGTAAATCAAATGTACACCACTCTCAGGCTCATGGCTTTATGAGCATCTCATGAAGCAAGCTCTAAGAAAGCTAAAATCATTATGCAAAGGGGGGAGTCCATAAGACATGAATGTTAACCATATCTGTTAAATTAAGGGGAAAGATGGATTTTTTAATATATATCTAAAAGAAAATGAACAAATGTACCATGAAAAGTCTGGAAAAAGTGAATAAATGCATACGTTGTTGTACATGAAAAGAAGGTATTTTATTTTATATCAGCATCCCTAGCACTCTCCCCATTACTCTATGCAATGTTGTCTGATAGAAATATAAATACATTTAAAGATGCAGAATCCAATCTGTGGGGTTTATTTCACATTGGTTTAGGCATTTTATTTAATTTGTTGTTAATTATATATGCTTCTCTGTGACTTTCTCTTAAAACAATGCCTTATTAATTGGGAATTGGAGTATGGGAATGTCAGGTATATCTCAGATAAAAGCCTATGTGTGTTGAAATCAGGTGCATTAAGTGTTTCAATCATTAAAGTGCACGTATCATGCTATTTCTAGGCAATAGCATAGGTCTCAGATATATCAAAAATATATAAAAAACATGTCTATGAAGTGTTTTGCTCAGAATACCAAACAGATGACCCATTCTAGCCATGCCTCATATCCCTCTATTTCACTTCCTGTTTCAAAATGTATAAAGCTTTACAAAAAAAAATTGATAAAAAAAAAAGGATGGGGCTGAGCTCATGCGGGACCCGGCAGCTACTGTCTAAACTAAATACTGCGGAGATGAAACGCCATATCATGGATTATCAAGGATTATGTCTGAAACAGTGTGGAGCTCAAAGGCTTTCTCTGTTGCCGGTTATACCACAAAGTGAGTTCCTTTTTATTTCCTGCTTCTTCACACACATGCTCTCCAGTACAGGTTAGCTCTGAGTGTTAGCGATGCTAATGTAAACACCGACCATATTACGTCCAAAACAGTCGGGCATTGTTTCTGATAGCAACTTTCTGATAGTGCCGTGGGTCCGCCGCCGATATGATGTCATATCGGACGCAAATCTGGATCAGCTCGGTACCCCCGTTTTTAGAGATTTGGGTACGGAGGAAAAGAGAGAGGGTTGAACAAATGTATATCAGCTTTCACAATAACCTTCTTTTTGGAATATCATTTATAATGAACTATGATCTGTTTTTGTGTTTTCAAATACTTTACATTTTGCAATCAAAGATCAAAGATCTAAGCTACAACACATTGTATATTGTCTTTGACTTTACTCAGACTTACTTATTTTATTCTGAGTTTTTCAGAAATTATTAATTATTCCATAAATCCAGCCTAGTTGCATAAACTAACCAGGTTGTTAGCGGTGTGTGTATAAAGAGTCACATTTAAAACATGAATAATATGTGTGCCAGTTTATGAATTTCAGTTTGAACCTCCTACCAATTTAATTAAGCGATAGTGATGCAATTTCAGCTTTTTACATTTGAATATAAACAATCTCTCCTTAGAAATACAGAATAACATGGGTCTGTGAACAACGCGCTACAAGCTATAAATCAAACCGTGAAAGAATTACATTTTAAATATAATCTAATATGAACTGCACCTTAATAATATAAATGATATCTTTCTCTAATTTAATTGGCAGCAGCTATGTGCATATTGCTAATATCATTCTGGATTTCCATATTTAATGATGCATGCTTTTCATGGTGAATTTTACTTAGAAAATGTCGTCTTTAATGAACCTTACAAAAATCTTTAATAGGCATAATCTCAGAAAATGTAACTTCTTTATTTAAAAGGTTCTGGGGCCAATTTTGCTGAGTGCTGTACTTAAAATTCAATAGTTGAAGTCTTGGGGAAGTAAATGTATCTATTTGTAAAGGAAGAATGAGCAAATAGATCGTAATTCAAATGGCAGGGTACAGCAGTATGGACTTCAAATGGTTTCATAATTCCTGTGAGAGGAAATATGCATGCATTTAAACAGCATAACAATGTAGTGAACTAGCTTGTATGGAGGCACTAAATGTTAAATAAAAACAACGGTGAACTTCTGCAAAACCTCCCTCAAGCAGAATGCAATCATGTTTAATAACCGTAACAAAAAAACAGTGGTATGCAAAGCAGTTTCCATGAAGTTTATTTTGTTTATTTACCTCAAAGGCACTTCTCTTTTATTTTAAATTGCTTTGATGCATTTGGACATGTGTGGCATGGGTGTGTGATATCAGGATAAAGATATGATTTCCAGAGAAAGGTGTTCAATGAAGTTCTGCACTGGTTGAGTGGACAAATGTGCTCTCCTGGGAAACCGTCTGTGCTCTGCGCTTGAATTAAACTCATTCGAGGCTGTTACATCTCTTTCTCTTTTTCCTGGGTATCTACACTCATATGTTGAACTCAAAACACACTCAAACGTGCACACACACACACACACACACACACACACACACACACACACACACACACACACACACACACACACACACACACACACACACACACACACACACACTCACACACACACACACAAACATGTTATAAATTAGCTGCACATTGTGAGCAGGAATATTCTATTTTTGCAGTAGTGTACGAAAACACTTTGATTCAGGGGTGATAATGACTGATATATAAAACACTGGACAACAAGCACTAAAGGAAGACAGAAAAGAAGAACTCGGCCCTGAGAAAATGAGAATAAATAACCAATGATCCATTTAAGGCTGTCTTTACACAAAATAGCCTGAATTAGAAGTGCCTGACATTTCAGTTAATTGCGCTAACCATGTCAGCTCGGAAGTAGCTGCAAACCAGGTTCCTATTCTTCAAAACCATTGCATGCAAAGGATGAATACATTACTTGAACATTTAGAGCAGATTTATATTTGAAAAATGAGTAAATAAATTGCATGTAAATAAGCATTATAATATTGCTGAATACATACATGTATAAAAAGAACTAGCACAAATAGAGGCTTATGTGAATTGACAGTCGTTAAGAGAAGTGTACGGCTTCTCCCGCTCACTCAACAAAAGAGAGCACAACTTGCTGTCATGAAAGCAAAAGGTTTATTCATGTTTGAAATTACACAACTACCACAAGGAAGACTTTTCAGTCCAGGGTGTAGTCTGGTTAGAAAGTAACACTAAACATCTTTAATACATTAGAATCACTGCCACAAATCATTTGTCATGACTTTTTCAGTTTCAGAATCACATACAATAGAAAAAAGAGAGAAAAGAAGTTTTGAACCCT
Source organism: Notothenia coriiceps (assembly GCF_000735185.1). Classification (NCBI taxonomy): domain Eukaryota; kingdom Metazoa; phylum Chordata; class Actinopteri; order Perciformes; family Nototheniidae; genus Notothenia; species Notothenia coriiceps. The sequence goes on along the minus strand of NW_011350953.1, from coordinate 415,286 downwards.
GTTGAACAGAGCTGGAAATGTACAGTTCTGAATACTGAAACCTCTATGCATTACATTTTTATAGTGATTTTGTTCCTCTTTTTTTCCGCATGATTTAGTAACAAGATGAGCAACATTCAAAATGTTTTTTTTCCTTCAATATTTACAACAGTTTCACTGTTCGGTGTTAATTTATCAACAATGTTCATCGCACTCCCTCGTAAAAGCCACAGAGCAACATCTTCACCCGCCCCCCCTCCCCTCCCCATCTCTTTTTCAACGTATTAATATGTTATCATTTCATTTTTTATTTTTTTTATTTTAAGTTGCGGTACAGCAACGGCATTTTATTAAAAGATTAAAATATACATTAGATTACATAGAGGATGAAGAGTTTACAGTGTTACAGGATGTCATAAAAATAACTACAAAAACATTAAATAAGGGCGAAAAAATAATATATGGTGGTGGTATTGTTTAGAGGTAGTAAGTGAGCACTCTAAGCTACAGAAATGTTGGGAATTATTGTCCTATTATGAATTTGAATGAGGTAATAAAGCTGTGTATTGATTGGTTGGATGTATAATTACTCTTATTCTATATTATGTACAACTTTTCCTGTGTAAGGGGGGCCTGCGTCTGTGTGTCATGAAGGAATGATATACTGTGGGGGATATGTTGATAAGGAGTACAAAAAAAATGTTTACATATGTACATACTAAACATCAAATTATAAAATATGGAACGGTGTCATGTTATAGTCAAGCAATCAATTACACTTCTTTATGTTCCCGAGTTTGAATAACCATTTCCTTCTACTAATGTATACAGCTGTAAGGCAAAAATAAATCTTGAAAGTAACAACAAAGCTGCCATTGAGCTGTCAACAGTAGCATTGTTGAGTTGCTGGACAAGATTGCAAGCACATTACAGTCAAAGAAACAGCTGCTTTAATCTATGTATTGTAAGAACTGAATGAGAACCCAATTATCAAAATGGGAGTGGTAATTAAATCAAGAAACAAACAAATGGCCGTTTAAAATGTCACATGAAATGCACGACTGTCATCCAGTAGTTTAAGTTGAGCGGAGCTAATTATCCTAAAGGTTTACAGAGTGTAATCTGAGGGTTGTTTTCTGTGTGTACATGTGTGTGCTTACCCCTACGACAAACAAATAAGAGCATGGTGATGACTTCTGATTTATGGAGACGTAAAGAAAACACTGAACGATCAGGAAACACTTGGTGATGATGTCATTTTGAATGTGGCATGGGACATTTTAAGGTACAGGAAAAACCAAACTGTTTTGAAAAGTGTTTTTTGTATAATCCTCTGCAGTTGGTCTAGCCAGTGAAAAGAGTCCATGCCCAGCTTGAGGCGAAGATGCAATAAAAGCGTATCAATTCGAGGTATCGGAGTGCACACTTCTGGGTCCTTCTGTTGGAGATATTACAGAAGACGGAGTCCTTGCATCTTGCCACCCCCCATTAGCCTAGGATACAAATGGGAAATCTTGAGATTAAAATCACGTTCTCTGCAATATGAGCTTGGTACATTTTCATCCCCAAAATGCAAAAAAAAAAACACAACACGGGGAAAATGAGACTTCCGAGAGTGTGGTTGCACTACTGTGTCAGCTGATATCAACATGTTCACTTCACAACGATGTGGTGTGATTAGTCCGTGCATTACAGTAGCATCAGCATCTTGGAAACAAATGTGTCTCGTGTTCCGACCAATGGGAGCAGTCCCTGAAATCAGTGTCTAAGCAGATTTCGGGAGCGGACGACAGCTTGTCGCTACATATTCTCCTGTCAGTCAAGAAGAGGGAGGGCTCGGGCCGGTTTGAGGTGGGGGGAGCTGAGTGAAAGTGACAGGGCAGGGCCTCTCCAAGAGAGCCAGTCTTAGCCAGCCTGACTTTGCTTTGCTCCAGGCATGACCTAGCCTTTACTGGATCCTTCTACGTCACCACCAAGAAAGCTAAAGGTTAGTCTATGCTAATAAATCTATGTGGAACTTTAGGGTTTGCTGCAAAAAAGGAGCTTTTCCACAATTTCACTTATTTAAAATATCATATTACTTTATGTTTTTTCATCCTCTTCTTTCAGGGTTTCTCTGTGCCGTCAGTTGCAGTTTTAGTAGGGATCATGCTGAGCTCTAGTGAGCCAGTAGGCTCAGGTCTACACTGCGTAATGGAAGTGAGAAACCTTGTGAGAAAGTGAAAAACGCTTGATCCTGGTAGGAGTTGACATGTCTAAACAGCTTATAGCAATAAAGCTTTAGCAAAGCCGAAATGACACCAAAAGCATTGAATCCTGGCAACAGCCCCCACCATTTGTTTACATAAAATGAGTTGATAAATAAACATATCTTTAAAATGTCCAGCATCACTGCTGTACATCTAATACCTTATTTTTGATGCCTACGATTTAAATAATATTAGAATGTGAATATGCGTGCACTTCACCCAACAGGCATAACAATATAAAGAGAGCAAATACAGATCTGATATAGTGCAGAGAGAGAGAGAGAGAGAGATGTCTGATACTATTTCTCTCTCTTCTTTCTCCCTCATCAACGAAATTAATCTTTACTCTGATAGCCTCAGATTGTGCACTGCTATACAAAAAGGAGCCATATCAAACCTCATCAAGGAAGATGGAATCCGTGTCTGGAAAGGGCTGCGGGCGATCACATGCTCATATTTTATCATGAAGATAAGGCTATGGAAATTACTGTGAAGCATTTCCAAACAGATAAATGCAAAAGCCTTTTTTATTTTTCAATCAATTGTGGATGGCTCAGTATGTTTTGGTTCGATTCATAGAACATATTAAAATATGTTTAATAAATGATGTATTCCCCTGCTGTGTCATTTGCATTATTAAATGCAACTTGTATCTGTGTCAGGTGACAAAGGTTATGTCTCTTTGTATCTGAATGTAATGCATACCGTACCTTAGTGAAATATGATTAACATAAAACCTGTGCAACCTATATGAATAAAAGCCATACTCACATGTAAGCCGTGTGGACTATACATGGTGTTCCTCCCGAGAGCATCATTGTATCCTGCCGTCTGACTGATAACATGGCGCAGGGTATCCACCTGAGGGGACAGACAAGGTGGACAAGCTGGTCAACGCAGAGTCTCAAAGCGGGTCATCACTAACTGTAAACATGCTCAGTGAAGCAACAGATACTGACTAGTGTGAAATCACAGAGGGAGTCCTGAGACAGCACATTTGTGACACTGCTAATTTCCTAATGAAACGAAAAAGGCACAATGACATTACTAGCATGCTCAAATCCAGTATGTTTTCTATAGAGGCTATAGAATCATAAAAAAAAGCCTTAAAGACAAATAAAATATATGTGTTTTGAATTAGCTTTTATTTTTACTTTAATCGTGAATTAGCATATGTGTGCGCATTATGATTGTGTGTCAGTTGTGCGTAAAACGTACAAAATGGAAGACATCAACAACAAACAACAACAGGATGAGACAGGAAGATAGCAATATAGGACACAGAAAAAAGGAGAGTACCAAAAACCCAATACCAACCCAAGAGTTCAAGTCAAAGCCAAATGCATTCACAAACTGTTTTTCTTGTGAGATTGGAAAAGTAACCAGGACATTGATTTGCAGCATGATAGCAGAGGGGTGGGATTATATTTTGGCTGCCAAAATATTCCATCCAAAGCTAAATTAGCCAGTAACACTTTAGTCAATTGGATTTTTTTAGTAGTCCTCGCTGTGGTAATTTAAACTGCCCGTCACATGTGCAGCATTTTTCTTATTTTCAATTTTTGTTTCAACGTGCTTCAGACTGCACTGTGGATGGCTCAGTACACAGGCAAGACAAGGACAGCTCTCTGGCAGTCAGGAACTGTCCCTGATTGTTGATCCTACCTGTGACTGTACATTGGCTCCGACTTGTGCCCCTTGGTAAGAATCCCCATTCAGACTCTGCATGCTCAAGAACATGTCCCCAGAGTTTGGGAGGTTAAAAGAACCTGAAGAACCTGGAAAGGGAGGATGTAAGTAGCTGAATACATGAGAAGGCTATAAAGGGAAAGCACAAACACGCACACACACACCACGCACGTGTCTGCATACACAGACCCAAATCAAGCAGACAAATGCACTGAAGAAAGACTCCCATAAAGCAGGCAACTACAAGAATGAAGAAGGGAAAGGGAGGGCAGCAAAGAAACAAACAGAAGAGGACGATATGCAGAGGGACCGAGGACATCTTTTTACAAATGCAGTAGACACAAATGAAATGAAAATCACACGACAAAGAGGGGAGGAGGCCATTTCTATATGTGGTTGGTTGCCTAAGCTCCCAATTGTTCCACATCACCTACTTTCAATCTAATGTTGGCAGGGAGGTATCACATGGTAAATGACAAGGACAATAAGAAGCTTATGAAAAGACCAGTACCAGTAAACATGTTGGTTAAAAGAGTGTTTTTGCTCTCTGCAGAATCCAGCTGAAACTCTTCATCTTTCATCTGGAATCCTGGGTGCAAGAAAAAGGGACCACTTCATAAGCTTACCACATCTCGAAGCAGCTCAACCTAGTCCAAACTCAGATTTACATTTCTTATTAAACTGGACTAAACACACCCTCCTCTAAGGCTTTGTGTTTCTATATGACTCTAATTCAATATGAACTGTGTAAAATGCCATTTTGATATTATAGTATGACTCTAGGTAAAATGCTCCCAGCAATTATGTGTCATTTTATTTAGCATAAAAAGTACTGCCAGTCACTGGGACTACATGCCATTACATTACAAATGACAGGAATTTGACAGAAAGTCAAGGGAAAACAAATCCCACTGGCATCCTTCTGAATTTCTCATTTTCAATTTATTTTTATTTTGCCAAAAATACATGTGTTCTCGGTTCACAAGTCAGGAACGCTCTCTTTATGCATGAGTTTGCTTGGCATCAACTGTCTTATAGACAGGAGACACTGTGATCCCCAAGCTGGGAGCAGAGCCTGTCACTCTTGGCTGTGTGAATGGTGCATGAGAGAGTGATGCAGGTAGGCAGTGGGTTAAGGGCTGAGGTGGAGGGCAGATCTTTTTATTGTTTGTCTATATGCAGGAGTGCCTACCGGAGTTAGGTGTGGTGGGGGAGTTGGCCTGGCTGTTCTGCACTGCAGCGGCTACAGCGTGTGCTGCATTTACAGCAGTCTTGGCAGCATACAGGTTGGCTTCTTCCTGAAACTTGCCGATATTTTTCTTGTACCGGATCCTTTTGTTGCCAAACCAGTTGGATACCTGTGTGGTAGAGCAGAAGGAGGAGGAGCAGAGGAGTCAGACGTCAAGCAGCCACAGCACCGTGCACTGAGCAGTGTGATTGTTTCAAGATGTCATGTTTGGGTCCATCAAGTACCCAATTCCCAGCCCCTGCAGTAATGTCCGCCGGGTACACAAGCTAATTAAGCCATAATCAGGAGCCACTTGTGTCTTCTCATGGATGGGAGCCTGACATGCTCTCGGTTCTGTCTCCTGACAAAACTAAAACACAAGGGGCTCCTTTTGCACAGACACTTAAGTCAATATATTATATACATTTATCATATGAGTGCTTATATGACACAAATCCTAGCCTTTCCCGTAGTGAAATGTAAAATGTTCATATTTCACCCTCTTAAGGATGCTCACTGACTCCAGATCAGTGTTTAGGTGATTGACACATTATGTAAATACAGTTAAATATAGTTCATTTATTTGATCTCATATTATATGGCATTATACGGCAGCATTTCCAACTTGTGTTTTTGTGTGTGTGTGTGTGTGTGTGTGTGTGTGTGTGTGTGTGTGTGTGTGTGTGTGTGTGTGTGTGTGTGTGTGTGTGTGTGTGTGTGTGTCTGCATGCTAAATTACATTTGTTTGTGGTTATCAAAAAAAAGTGTAGCCACGTGAAGCAGAAAACACAAATGATCCGTTTTTTTAACTCGTGTTAAATAAATATAAATAATTATTTTACCAAAATTAAAAAGCAACTCTAAAGGAGCAAGCAATAATTGAGTATTGAGGTATACTGTATTTACATTAAGAGAAGTTGGGAATGCTAATTTTGATGAAACCCAACATCAGTCAGACGCTGAAAAGTTGTACGAGGGGTGAACCTTATGTGTGAACGCTGGCTCTGCAATAACAGTGGAATAATAATGAGATGATGCGTGTTTTTAATGGTTCTATAAATTAGAGTGTCTTGTCGCTGTGCTGCTGCCCCCCTCTCAGGGCCTGCAGCCCACGGCTGGACCAGCCAAAGAGCAGCTGCCCCTAATGACGCTTTATTTAATTTCCACCCATGCGCTTACATTTTAATATCCCCAGCAGCCCGCCAATGCTGTGGCGTTAAAACTGACTGGATTTGCAGGACATCAGATCATTTCTATCCTGCACGTCTCTGTGCTCTAAATCTTTAATATCTAGGCAATTAAAATTAATGACCATTCAGGCGAGGCCCACTGTTGGCAGGGTTTCCTTGACATCAATTGTTTGATGGGTTTACCTAGAGGTTAAACTAACAAGCAAGGTTTAATTGGAAGCAATGAAAGCCCTGGCTATCATCCTTTTTACTTAACCTGCTTATAGTGGATTGTAGAGCCGAAGACGATGCAATACCCTCGCTCTTTTAGACAGCTCACAAAGTGCCCACAAACCCCTCGAAATCATAGACAATGTTTTCCAAAGCTCATCAGTCTGTTTAATTTCCCCAAATGTTCATGCAAACAGTGTATTACACAGAACTACATTTATTAAAATGTCATTTGGGGTGTTTGCACAAGAAGACATATCTGTATCATTAAGTCTGAACATTGAAAGTGGTGGATAGACTTTGGTTTGCTTTTTTTGTATCAAATACAGCAGTGATGCATGCTAATTCTACCCTTTTATTATTAAACTGTGGTCATTTCATAAGGTAGGAACAGTTGAAACATAAACTTTGATTACTTCAATCTGTCTTTTATGATATAGTGTGTTATGACTGTGTTCCACCACTATATGGTGTTACAAGCCCGGACAGGCTCAGCAGTGTTGGAATAAAAACCTGCGGACATTACACCACCTTTCTCTGCTCTACACGCACATTTCTCTCCTGCCCACTGAACTCTGGCTTTAGTGATTCTCGGGTTCAGCTAAATATTGAACAAATGCACGGCACTGTAAGGTGTGGAGCACAACCCAATCTACAGAACTAATTCCCTTTTATCTTGTGGCAGGCCATGCATTCAATTGACTCCTATGTGTGGTGAGAGCCAGGTTGTGAGATTGAATTACCTGACATCAGCAGCCTCAAAGGCAGCGATTGTATAATGACCATGCAGACTCCTTGCAAGAACACGATACCATTGCCTTCATTGCTGCCCACTAGAGAGGCCGTGGAGCTGTGGTTAATAATTCAAAGTATTTCCCCCTATTTCAGGTCAATACTGCTTTCTAGTGAATGTAAGGCAACGCATGATGTGTCCGTGATCTCAATATATCTGAGATTACAAAGCCCTAAGCCTCACATACAAATACAAAGGTGTTCTCACTAGCTGTGATACCATCAATTATACAGCCCACATTAATAATGGATAGGAGCTCAAGTCTTAGCTTCTTTAAATTCACTGTGATTTGAAATATTGAAAAGTGTCACTCAGAAGAAAAATGTGAGCAATGAGTCTCTGCACAGGAAACTGACTTAAATGTTGAACCATTCCCGCACATTATATCAAATATGACCTCAATAGACCCTGACACGAACCACAGCCATCCAATCAGATGCCTTTATTCAGGAGCCCAGCACAGCGCATGCAGGGTGACAGAGGGAATAAGACTGCATCCGGCATTTAAAGAGCGACTTGGGCAATCGTGACAATGTCAATAGCTCATTGTACATTCAGTGTTCAGGATTAATCAAATCAGACTCGTTGACATTTCTTTTTTTCAATTTAAAGTTATTCCCGCAGCCTCTTTGATACATTTTAAACACTGGATTTAAACTGTGGGGATCTCCTGAGGTAAAGAGGCTTTGCTCTCAGGAAACATGCAACACTTGCATTTTAAATGATCCCTGCTGAAATGATGCGGGGTGTTTCGTCAGCGATGATGTATCGAGCATAGCTGCGGACTAATATTGGCATACCATTAAGGAAGGATAATGAACTGCTTGTGCAATAAACAAAGCCTACAAAAAAAAAAAGGATTTTGTGGGTGTTTGAAAAATTACTTAGCAGTGCCCTCAGAGTGGCCACAGCGAGCAGTTTTCGCCCCCTGAAAGGCCGGGGCACGTTGAGGGATAACACACTTACGGCACACTCGGCATCATGTCGAGCCTCCGACTTTGTTACTCACTTAAAATGAGCCAAAGCACTAAGAATAAGTCAATAAGAAGCTCTGCCGTGGCCTCCACCGGTCGAGGAGTATGCCGCTAATGGGGCCTGAGATGAGTTCAAGTGAATTTTTAAAAGCCCTCTAATTTCTGCATAGACTGATTTGTTCTCATGGGAACTGGAACGGTGGCATGTTTTTCGCGAGGCACTCAGGAAACAGAGTGGAGCTCCATTTGTGAGGGTCGGTGGCCATTTCTTTAACTGCTATAAAGCACACAGCAATCACGTAGCAGGCTGGGGGTAAATAACCTCAGAGCGCAGTTTGAAAATACAAAAGACCACACAATTAATCGACTCTCTACAACAAACAAAATAAATAAACCATGTGGTAAACAATAGCCAAAAAGTACAATTTCATGTGAGACATTTGTACACACATAATATGGTGATAACATGGGTGTAGCTTAAAAAATATGGTTCAATCAAAAATAGTCTGTGTTCTTGTGGTGGGATGTAAATGCTGAATAACCACTCTTTTAAAGAAATGTATATTTACACTTGAATTACTGTAATTCATGATAACATTAGCATGATCCAGTAGGGTGAGGGAGGGAGGTTCTGTGCAGTGGAAAACTGTGAGGCTATTACATACAGAAACAAAGGAAGTAAAAAAAATGAAAACAGTGGATCAGGAGAAGTTATGACATACCTGTGATACTGTGATGGTGCTTCCCACCCCCTGAAGGCAAAAAAGAATGGGCTTTTACAGTATCTGACTCTTCATGACTACACTCAATAAACACCCCCTCCCAACACAGAAAAAACACTGCAGATTATTGTATAGATTCATGTTTCTGTGATGTGTCTCAAGAGGACGACATAGAACAGTAGAGTATAAAAAAATCTAGATAGTAGTCACAATCATGGCAGAAAAAGAGAGCACAGGATAATAATACTCTAGATGTGAGGGGGGGGAGGTGTGAGAGATATTGCCTTCAGGTTTACCCAATTATAACTTAAATATAGCTGTGAATTAGCAGAGTCCTGCAAGGTCACAAACATACAAATAAATAGCCTGGATCATCCAGTTTTTTGAAGCACCAGACTTTTCTTAAAGTAATGGATGGTGCCATTTCTTTTTCCTGGCTTATGACCTGAGCGGCTGACCAGGCAACAGATAGAGCACACATGGTGGATGGGAATGAGAGGGGAAAATGGCAGGGGACCCAGCGTAAGGAAGGACAGCATAGTGCTTTGATTGAGGCCAAGATGATATAGGCCTCCCCTCCCTGTGGCCCAGCTCTGACTGACTGGGACCAGCCTTGACTGAAGCATCATTAGGAAGCCACAATGTCAAGGTTAGCTAAGGACAATGTGTCTTGGTGGTGTGACCTACGGTAACTATCCCTCTAGGCTCTAGCCTTTCCCACCCTGATTACCCAGCAGCTACTGTTAGATGAGAACTACCCACCTGGGAAACTGTGATGCTGCACTTCTTGGCCAGCTCCTCTTTAGCCTCCTCGCTCGGGTACGGGTTGCTGAGGTGCGAGTAGAAATATTCGTTCAAAATTTCCGTCGCCTGTTTGCTGAAGTTTCGCCTTTTCCGCCTGAGTGGGGAGCAGAAACAGAGAAAGGCCAAGGAAGCCTATTAGCGGACCAGCATTAACTCATCCATTTGGATCGCACAAATTGCACAATCAATCTCACACATAAATGGTGAAAATAATGAGGAATGGGCTCTAAGGGCCCTCAGGAGCAGAATATTGTGTCCTGCTCCAAGAGTCTCGTAAACACACAGAAGAACAGACTCCAACCAATAAATTGACAAGTGCACGCACACACAAACAAACACACACACACAGTCACAAAACACATACAATGTTTAATTTGGTCTGTTGGTCTCCAATCTCCAGTCCAAGCGTGTAATGTGTAGAGTTTAGTGCAGCGGATGGGTGGGCTTTGTGATGGAGCGCAAAGCCCAGTCGGAGTGCATCTCGGTACATTATAGAAATCACGGCATGCACAGTTGAGCATTGTTCCTGAAGTGCCACAGCCCCGGGGATCTCCAGTAGAAACAAGAAAACTCTAACTAGATCTGGGTCCCCTTCCCTCCCAAGGGCACTACTTATCATGTTGTTGAGCATTTGCTTATTTTGCCTTGTTTACTGCGCTTCACACAGGCAGTGGGCAAGCGAAATGTGCTTCCACTTGGCTTGTTTAGCCAGGACTTGTGCCGCTCCTCGCAGAGCACCCACAATGCACCACACTGTTAGTGATTAGAGTAATCCTCAACACCTGCTGATGACCTCCCCTCCATCCATTACACATGACTCGCCCCCCATTTCATTTGGGCTTAACTGTTCTCAGGTGTTGGGCCATGATTGTCTTGAAAATGGATAATACATGGAACATGGACATAATTAAAATCATGCATCTTTGCAGTGCTCATACTGTGTGCTGTGCCAGAAAAGAGGGAAGAAAAGCAAACTTCCGACCTGCACACAGCCAAAAAGTGACCTCGCCCACTGGATTTGCCTATTTGGGTCGTACAAATGCAATACAAGTTTCTAGACACACACACATATAGATATATTTATACACTACACAATCCACTGACCTGGCATCAAGGAATCTGGAGCGCAGGATCATGACAGCCTCACAGGTGCTCTGCTTCAGCTGCATCTGGATGGAGCTGAATTTACGGTGGATGATTCCCACCATGCGCTCAATCTCTTTGGGAGAGATGGGCCGCGTGCGAGACTGTTCCCTCAGCAGGTTCATCACATGGGTAGTAAATTCGTTACACGCCTGCCAAGTGACAGAGAGACACAAAGTGCAGCCAACGTGAGTTCTCTAAACGTCCCAGAAGTTAACTTATAAAAGCTCTTTAACTGATATTCTAAAGTTCTGTACATTTTTCATTTAGAGATATATTTCACACAAGCTGTTTTTTGTTCAAAGCATCAACAGAGTGCACTGTTTATGTTTGACTTTGATGACATAATAGGTGAAGTCATCTTTGAACATAAATGCAGATTTGCAATTCGGCTTGGCCCTAATGCAATGCGAATTTAAACAGCTTTTCGTTAAACCAGTAGTTCATACATGATTAATTAGAATAACTCATTTACGTAGTGCACACTTTAGCTCATTACTCTGAGTAAAATTCGTTAAGTATTTACATTTAGATAATTAAAACCTGGAAACACCCTTAAGAAAGATGCATTTACTCCAGGCGACGTGTAGTGTGCCCCCACGTACCCACCTCCTCTCTCAGAGAGCACGGAGTAAATTAGTCTAATTTACCTCACTGGCTTGCTGAGGCATCACTGTTACACCTTCAACCCCCCCCCCCCCCCCCCCCCCTCCATAATGCTTGTGTTTAATGGCAGGCTCAAAGTGCTAGGTGAAGGAGCTGATCATACTTTCATTTAACACAGATGACTCAAGCTCTCCTTTGGATCTCTATAATCAGCTACAACACAGTGAATAATACTGACATTTTTTTCTATGCAGATAACATATTGAACCCCATCGTGAATATTGTCTGCAATGTTCCTGCTAATGCCAGGAATACGCTGCTCTGAAGGGATGTGAAGCATAAAGTACAACTCAATCGGTCCATTTGAACAGAAAATGACACGTCTAGCTGAGAACATAGTTATTTGACCTTTTATTGACGAAAAAGGAACAACATTGTTATTCTCCATATTCTTGGGAATAGTGCAAGAAGCAGTTTGGTATTCAAGGAAAAAACTAAATCATGGGTAAGATTTTAACCTTAGAGTTGCATCTCCTCCTCACCTGTTCGTATTTCTCCAGCTCCGTGTGGTAGATCTGTCGGATCTGGGTGAGTTTGGCTCTGTAGTCGGAATGTTCGATGGAGCTGTCGGCGGCCCCCCCGGCGGCTGCTGCTGCAGCGGCGGAGGCTGCCGATCCGCCGCCTTTCTCTGGTCCCGCCACGCCCTCTGCCAGCAGCATGTTGTCTAAACGCATGAGCTGGGGATCCGGGGGGTCTTCCTCCTGGGAACCACGGATGCTGAGACCTGTAGCAACACACAGAACAGAGACAGAAGGTCAACTACTGCAATTCAGGGACAATGAGATTTGCAAAAATGAAACCGTTGGGAAAATACTGAATGTACTTTTTCAATATCAGAGTAGCACACGATAACAAAGGCCCAACTGTAGCTGTGTACGCAACAGGATGTATGATTACCTGGAAGACCATCAGGACACACTGTTTTAGGCACATAGCTATGTGACAACGATGATGATTCAGCCTCTATGTGACAAGCATGATCATTTCTGACGTGGGTCTTAGTTAATGGAAACTAAACATTGTATATGGCTTTGAACCGGTATTCTGCATCTTGTGACTGTGTAAAACCCTCTCTTGTATATAAGCATGTGAAGGACACTGTTCGGGGAACTTGTTGTACCATATGCTCTGTCTGTGATGACTACTTTCATTCATACATTTCATACATGTATCCTGATATTGAAGCTCAAGCCGGTGACGAGTGATATTTTTCTCACAGAAACAAATATTCCTATTGAAACAATTTAATAGGGTCAAACTGTTAAGCGTAATTAGGAGTGTAGTAGTCGCGCAGTCTGTTATCGTGGATGTTTCCCCTGCAGGTATGAACTGGTGCCTCCTGTGTATGTGCTGTATTCCTGTCGCCCATGTCTTTGCCTGTTCTCTTTTATTTACACACTGTGCTGCACACTGTGTGTACGGGAAGGCTGACATGACAGCAACATCCATAAACTGACAAATGCTCAATGGTGAAGTGGCACTTCTGCTCTGCGAAAGGATGCTAAACAGAAACTATACCTCTAGTGAGTGTCTCTGTCTTTGACACAGTGAATGCTGGGAAGTCAAAAAGGAACCTTATTTCTATACGCTTATAAGGTTTGAATTTGTATTATTTTTGCAATCCAGATTTTGCCATATTTTAAGGAGTAATATGAATGTGCAGCTGAAGTAAACATCTTACAGCAACATGAGTGCGGACTCAATTTTGTGTTAACTGCTCATTCATGAATGCTGCTCCCTCTCTCAGACCCTGCTGTTCATTTCCTCTGGTGTTCTGTATGCCGGTCTGTCAGCCAGTCGTAATCACCCAGTAGATAGCATACATGCACACCTCGAAGCACTGGCAACGCAACCGCAAAGCCAGGCTTTACAGAGAATAAACAAACAAAAGAGCACTGCGGGTCAGAATTAACAAAAACAAGCTCGAGCAATCCACTCTAATAAGTGGATAGAAATGTGGCTCAATGGGCAGTAAATACTGAGTGGCTACTCGAAACGTTATGATTACCAGAGTTGTTTCAATTCAATAATCCCTCCCGCAATTCAGGGATTTTCAACAGCTCATTACAGCTTCATTAAGATATGGCCAGCCATTGGATTCTAAATAAGAAGATTAGTGGCTCTATTGTGTCAGCCAGTAGGCATGCAATCAGAGGAGCCCTTTTACCACGCTTTGACCGACTGACCCTGTAAACCATCTGCAGGAGGAAATACTAGAGAGAGAAAAATCCTTTTTCTTTTTTCTGTCATTATTATAAACAAATTCCTGAATAAAACCTAATTAGGAAACACATCATATTGTAGCCACTCGTCAGATGTGTTGGTGTTCATTCGACTGCAGTGCCACAGAAAAACAAATGTGCCTCTATTTATGGATCGGCTGGCTTAGAGTCTTTTCGGTGTAATGGTGTGAGAGGAGTGGATGAATGTGGCTATTTGTGTTGGAGACATTGAGATTCTGGACAAGGCTCCATCAGGCTTGCAGAGCCAAGCCATCCATGTGGACAATATGCCGCTGCTCCACTAACCCTCATCCACATCACACTGCATCTGCGCTACTCCACCCAAAGCTCTCGTTCTGGACAGGCTCGACTGTTTCTATTCCAGTTTGTGCAGCAGGAAAACCAAATGGCACATGATTCAAATGTTGACTGACCAGATGCCTGGCTACATATCTCAAGTCGGCTCTAATAGCTGGTGGATTGTCTGCCACCACAGTTCATATTTTCCTAATTCAGTATTTACTCCCACTCTCTGATTCAACTGAAGCTCAGCAGGCTGCACTTTCCTTTGTGCTGCGGGTGGTGGTAAGTAGGTAGGCATGTTTTTCATGTCAGGTATATTAAATATAACTCTGGGACGCAGCGTACATTTCCACACCAAACCCAGTTGTCACTTTCACTCCACTCAGTCTATATCCAGGGGAAATGCAGCTGAGGGAATTTACAGGGCTTTTCAGCTAAATGGGCATAAATCACCGGTTTCATTCAAACTAAATAATCACAGGCCATAAAGAGGTACTAGTCTCTTACCATATATTACCTCAAAGTTCCTGTGTGCAATAATGTGGCCATTCACGGCAAAGGAAAACAGAGCGAGACATTAGAAAGTGACATGTAATCCTGTTAGTCCGCTGACATGCGGAGTGGCCGTGACATTTTTATCATACATGTCCATTTCTATTTGGGAAATCAGCAGGATAAAAATGATTACTGTGCTGCCCTGAGAAGCTGACGGCCCTGCAGGAGTCCACCAGGGTGTATTTGTGCCACAGCGGCTGCGGCTGGCCATTCATAACACACATGATGGGAGGGATGGCGTGTCTGACTTAAGCACACAAACACTTAAAATTAGAAAAATAAGAACACATAGCCTACGGAAAAAATAAACAATTTTAAAAACAGGTGCAGCGTATCTCGCTGTGAGCCTTTGTTGGTGCAGCTGAAGATTGGGGATTCAATGTCTAAGCTTGGCATCATCACACGACTTCCACAAAATAGGCTTGAGCGAGATAATATCTTTAATTTGCTGTGTGGTTGACAAATCTGTATAGTAACTTGCAAAGCCACAGTCACATTCTAGCACTGCCATGCCGCTTGCCTGCTCAAATCTTTATCCTGTTTTTGTCTGATGATATGGGTATTAAAACAAGTTTGGGCACCCGAGTTTAGCTTTAATCCACCTCCACAGTCAAAGTGGGATTAATCTCGGTGCAAAGGGAAAGTGCGAGAGTCGTGTCACCTTGGTAAAGCCTGCAAGCAATTGGAACTTAAGAATGAAAAATCTATATATGGTCTGGTTATTTCACATAACTCTAATGATGCCGGCTCACTTAATTACCAGAACGAATTTAATGATGTAAAAGAAAGGGCAAAAAAATCCAGAAATTGTTATAATAATGTAACATGTCCTTAATCTGCCTCATTTGTCATTCAACAATACAGGTGGAGTAGCTGGGGAAAAAGCACTTGCCTATATGATTGTTCCTCATTTCTCCTCTGTGGCTGAGACAAAAGGAGACACTGTGATTAATCCATCCCTATCAGTCAGTGGTGGTTCTTCTTTTCATTTTTTACAGGTTTCACCATCCGTATCAGATCCGAGGAAGTAACAAATTTGACAGATAAAGACAATGCAGCCCTTTTCTCTCATATACTCTGCCCTGTTCTCTGTTTATAATCATTTCCGGTTCTGGGCTGTTGTCTCGTACATCATTCCCTGCTTGAAGACCTGACAGTGATCTGAGCACTGCCTCGGGCCGCTCTCCTTTCCTCCCACCTCTTTCCCCCCCCTGTGCCCTCTTTTATTCTGTGGGTTTAGCTGACCTTTGGCCCGCTGCTTGTTTACTCTCATCACTGAAGTGTGAGCAGGAGAGCCATAAAGGCAGAGCCCTGCTGGGTTAATGTGGCCTGCTGAAGAGGGAAGGGCTGGCTCTGGGCTTCTACACCTCATTCTGCTGCACTGAATGCACTGTCAGATGCCAGACAATGCACTGGAAGAGCAGCGCTTTTTCTGCAGCTAAATCCAGAGATATCTTTTTCGTTGTTGCAATTTCTCAATGCTTTTGTGAGGTGCTTAAAGGTTGCTTCTTGCAGCATGTGTATTGTGGTAAATTGTGTGTTTAACTGTGTTTGACAAAAATTACACTATGTCTCTGTTACTTCCACCATTGTTTCCAAAACATCCTGTTCATTACAAGTAACCCTGTCCGGTTCCTCCTGTGCACAGCTCCGGCCACATATCGACACTCTGTTCATCTAATTGCATTGATCCGCAAAGGTCTCCCAAAGCTAACCAATCGAAACAGAATTTATTTTCTGTCAATATTTGCAAAGGTCATCTCTCTTAAAGCCGTGAAGTAGACGGTGTGAGCAGAAAGCCGGCACAGAGGAGGAGGAGGAGGAGGAGGAGGAGGAGGACCGTGGCATCTAGCCTGTAACTGAGGATCGTCCAAGGTGAGCTTTAACTCTGGCTTGGCACTCAGGATCCAAGGCTTCTAATCCACCGTGTTATTAAAACCTGCTGCCAAAGCAACACACTAGAGACTACAGAGGGCTTAGAGTATCCATTTCACAAAGAGGCCAGTCTCACTACTGCCGTGTTCCACGTCTCCTTTGACTTCATATCATCTCCTTTGTCGTGGCGCCTGGATCAGTGACTTTCAGCTCCAGAAGCGGGGAGCTGGATCAAATTACCATTGAAAATCTTTTGTTCTGACAAATGAAACATAAAGATCCTCTTTCATCGACGTTCTTAAAGGCTTTTTTAAGCTTGGCCTACATCCACATGGCACAAAGAATCTGAGAGAATGCCTGCGGGCTCGCTCTAACATGTACAGTAATTAACATGCCATTAACACATTAATACACATTAACTATTCCCAATGTTAATGGCAGAGTAATTACCATACCTGATACTGCACTGTGGGGAAGCCAAAGCACATTTGCCACTTTGTGTTTCACTTTCTTTGTTGAGTGAGATGAAAGGAATCATTTGGGAAGATGGCTCATTTTGCATTTCCTGCACCCAGAAACAAATCAGTATTCCTACAAGAAAGAGCCTCAAGCCTTTCCTATCTTACTGAAAAGTGCTTTTACAAACATAATGTAAGTGTTCTGATTTTATTACAAACCTGGAAGGAAGTAAGTTCTCTGAAGCCACTAAGGTGAGGCAGAAATACTGGAGGGGACAGAGCATCTGGTGATTAAATGCAGGGTAAAAGGAGGCAGGGAATGGGCCCTAAACTGGGGAATCCCTGTCTAGAACGATGATGTATTTCCTTCCAGTGTGGTGAGTGATAAGCTAATCAGCCACGCTGACAGTGAAGTGTTACAGCCCCTCAGTGCTAGGTCAAGACTTCTCCCATCATACACCACCAGCACACACTAAACAGACAGCAGCATGGAGGTGGTGGAGGGGAGTGGCTCTGTTCAGAAAAGAAGATCTCTGTCAGTTCAGGTAGCCTTTGTCCCTCGATGATGATGGACCCCCCCCACCTCCATAAGAGGCGGCTGTGACAGTGAGGGCGAGGGGTGAAGACGGAGGGGGGGGGGGGTCGTCGCCACTCTCGACCCACGACTCCAAGACAAGCGGGGGTGGGTGAAGGGGGTGGGAAAAGACAACCCAAACAAACATCTTGAAGACATTTTGCCAAGCACACCAAAATTAATCACTGTCCCATGGTGGCAGTGACATTTGTGGGAAGTGACACACAACATGACAGACTAGAGGGGAGAGGATGAAAGGAGAGTGAGGGAGGGTAAGAGGGCTGGGTAAACAAGAGCCACTGTCACTCGCTGTTATCATGCGTGCATGTGTGTGCAATGTGTGTTTATATGTGGAGTGCCCGCTTTGTTTCCTGCCCTTTAAGTCTCAATGTGGGCAAACGGCCAAGTGGTGTAGTGATGGCTGACCAGGCCTGGCGGTAGCGGCCGCACGCAGCGGTTGGGGAGACTGGCCAAATGAGTGGACAGGACCTCCGCTACAGATCAGCACGCTGACTGACCCTACAGGACACATACAGCATGGGGCTCCAACACGGGGCTCACATGGTTCACATGGTCTGCTAGTCACAGAATGAGACGCAATCACTGAGACGCTTGCGTGTTCTACAGCCGGGCATCACAAATCTAAGAAGAACATATAGGAAAACTCAATAGAGGAATTATAGCATATGTTAATATCCGTGCTGTAGGTAAACTTGGAACGTTGGAGACAGTTATTGTGTCTCAATATTTCATTTTACCCCCTGTATTGTGTTACATGTTTGGCTTATTTATTTTCTTCACTTTCATTTTATATTTCATGTACTGATGGTCTTTAGCTGCTAGCCCCAATTTGCTGCAAAGGTAGGCTGATTTGTTATTCAGACCCCAAGCAAATAATGCAAATGTGGCACTGAAAGCCACTTATGAAATACCCAAAGGCAACTAATCACTCCTCCTCTCTTTCCAGCCTTTCTGCAGCCTCCTAATTAGAAGATGGAGATTGCATGAAACCAGGTCACACAGCAGGTCTTGTACACACCGATAACCAGGCAAATACACAGGCAAAACTTCATCCAGACAGCAAGCCAAGCATGCATTATTTTAAAGGCTAGAGGTGAAAAAATAATGCTATTCACATTATTAATCCCATATATTTCTCTGTATGCTCCCAAAGAAAGGATTTAGGCTTGAAGCAGTTTGTGTATGTGTTCTGTATTTGTGTGTTTCCTTCAGCCTGCGTGATATGTGGGCATGTGCATACGCTCATGTCTGCATGTGTGCGTGTGAAGGCTACATGCACGCATAAACAAAGAAACGGCATTGGTAGCATACAGCCAAACATGATCCACTGCCAGAGAGATTATTCTTTGCAGTGGCATTTCTGCACGAGAGTTGACAGTCCATCATTTAGATTTTGCAGTGTATCCACGAAAAGGCTGCATTGCCTGAAGCAGAAGGAGCTGCTCTTTCCTTCAGTGTCTTTTATAGAAGAGAATTCAGCTCCAAACTCAATCCTTTGCTAGCTTTGCTAGCGTATAAGGACTGAGGTTTTAGGGGAGTAAGACTGCGCTTGACGTGCTGATTCTTCGAGGGTGAGGACTGCTAAAGCTTACAAAATCATTCCTGCGTCTACGGTTGCACGCACCTGAACAAGAGCGCTGTTTCTGCAAGCATCCTGAGCCTGATGTTGCAGGTTATGCTAGGTCTGCACAGTGCAGTGCAAGGAGTGGCTGTGCAGATCAGGCCCGGGCCAAACAACAGCTTGTGACAGAAGCAGGCCAAAGAGGATGTTGAGACACGCAGAGACTTAACAGGCAGCCGGCCTGCCATCCACTCTTTTTCAGCTCTCCTTATCCTTATACTCAACACATCACTTCGGATCCATCGCAAGCGTCTCTCAAAGAAACATGGCAAGAATAGAGTCTTGCATTACCATAAGAATGGAGGGCGTTTTCAAAGCAAGTGAATGATCACAGGGAGAATATCGTCTCCCTCATTTCATTTGACTAGCTCAATCATTTTATTGTACACCTGCAGATGATACTCCACCTTTTTTGAATTGTTGTGTGATACCCCGCGAACAATGAAGCAAAAAAAGGTTATTTGGTGCTAATTATTCCCAGCATGTACTTTACACACCATTTAATGAGTTAGACTGGAGGCGCGGCCATAGGCTGTGACTTGCTCGCCCAGTTATCCAAGATGAACCGTGCAATCTCCCTCACGTCACCCCTGTCATGTGTACCGAGTCCCCTTCCACATCCAATTCCCTGCCAGGGCTTCACTGGAGCAGAGACGAGGCGCTACTGAAGCAACACAACAGCTCCCGTAGCGTCTCCGCACACCGACGAGGGAGGGCTGGGAGGATGTGGGGGATTGGTGAAGCTGGGAGCTCACTCTCATAATTACAATAATTAACAGTTGCAGATTTAATTGGAAGGGAAGGCATTAACAGGAGGAACATTGTGGCGGCGCGTGCAGAGGGAACCTTTGCTGCAAGAAGCTTTTGTCTTCTCTGTACCTAATGGTGCCTTGGCTGCGGTTGGCGAGTGCTGACACAACACAACACAACACAACCGAGCCGAGGGTTCAGATGGTGGGGCTTGTCAGGACTCAGACTGGAGGCAGATAATTAGGTGCCAGGTTAATGAGAGCACAGGCTCTTGATGGCATTTGGTTACTGTATGTGGGCAATTAATGACTTTGTTTTTGTGTTTTTATTGCCCACTTGAGTGGAAAACATAATACATTATTCACCTCAGGCCAGCGTGTGTGGCATTTGATGGAGTAACAGTGACTCTGGCTGAAGAATCAGGTTCATTTACTGTGGCCAAAGGTTTATCCAAAACAATGCAGTGTAAAATATGGAGTAAGCAGAATAAAATATCAGGTTCAGTCATGGCTGCTGCGCTGTATGACCTTTTCACAGTGCATTGCCTCATGTCAAGCAAACATTGAAGTTGCAGGTCAGGCACGGGACGATGTAGCCACAAAACATGGCAGAACAAAGAAACCAAACCCTGTGGCCATAAGTGTTCAGTTAATTCAGCGTATCACATTTCATAATGTATTTGTGAAATTCCATACCCCCCAGAAAAGCCCTGCTTTCATTCCAGAGGATTTATTGGCAATGAATCCACTGAGAGGTCTTTAGACATCCTCTTCTTTAGCCCGACCACTCAACGCCTCCTATTTTGGAGTTAGTTGTTCTCTTGCCTGTGGTGGCCAATTAGAGTGCTATAAGATAAATGGGCACCCACAACTTTGATGTCCATCTTTTTAATAAGCTTTGGTTAAGATGACATCTGTGTGAACGAGTTCAATATCTTCACAGTGGGAGAGAAAAGAGGTTTATTCTAAAATGAAATATCATCTAAATACTGCTGGAGGTTTAGGCTGGATGGGGGATTGGGGGGGTATCATAGTGTTGGCTGTGACTCTCGTGCTGGCATTCATTATCTTCTGCTGCAGTTGTGCAGATTAGTCAGCGAAAGATGATTTTTAGAGCCTCCTGAAATATATGCTTTAATACAGCTGGATCAGCTTTGGCATATACGGGAAAATATGTTTTTTAATGCAGTATTCATTTTTTTTTTTTCATGTGAAGTACAGAAATCCATTTAACTAGCATGAATACACACTTACACAACCAAGAAATATTCCATGTTCGGAATATGAAGCGGTAATAGAAGTAAAGTACAGTGTAACAATATCTAAAATGGAGGGGTAATAAAATGGAGCATGAGTGTGTATGAATGTAAGAGAGAAAGAGAGGTGGAAAAGGGAGCATATATCTAACCTAGCCTGCGGACGTGCGCCTTTATACGCGCGTGTAACTCAGTCAGGAATAATGTAAATGTCTGGAGAGTCTTAAGACTGAGCAGGCCCGTATAAAAGCACCCTGTTTCAGGCTAGTAAAACAAGTCAATAAATACAGCAGAGAAGCCGGTGCTGTCTGCTGCACTCTCCTGAATGAAAACAGAGGTGAACTGCTTATTTTCAGTCTGGCACCAGAGGTTGACAGCGGCATAATGGGCGCTCATACATTCTGACTATCACTCGTCACAAGCTATATCTGTCAACATTACACTCAAGTGCATTTTTGATGTAAAACAAGCGTTCCCCTGGAGGAGTATTTATGACTTGATGCGGTCAGCTGCTAAACGAACCTCACGCCTCCTGCAGCAGTGACTGACCACGTTATGAGGTTTTTAAAAAGACTCCTATCTCTCAATCGCTTCATCAGTTTGTCTTTTTGTTGATTTGCAACGACAGAACAAACACTAAGCCTCGCAGGGCCGGCACTTACTTTATGAGAAGGCAGATCCTTTCTTGCCTGAGCTCCAAATGGGAAGCCGATGACACAGTCTCACACAAAATGGAAACACCATTAGGTAGGCAAACACTTCGCTGCGATAACTGCTGCCTGATTACGGCGGCAAAGCACAGCCGTGGTTCTCTTTTTTTTCATACTGTGTCAACACTTTGGGAAAGCAAATATTTCAGTGACTACTCTCCCTGCGCTTTAATCCATATGGTGCATTCTGTTTGTCACCGCTAATGTTACATTCGGGGGATGGGTTTTTCAGGAGGGGAAGAACTACTAATATGCAAGCGGTGGCTCACCTGCTCCCTGCTACACAATGAATACACAGAGGTCACACACCATATCACACCGGGCCAGCGTCAATCCTTTATTAAATTACCTAGCTATCTTTTTTTCTGTCACCCCACTGATATGAGGGTTATCTTTTTCATTTATGTAGCGGATTTTCAAGGGATTATGCATTAAAGATTAAGGGTGTGTACACCTAACACCTCAGCACAATAAAATGCAATACCTCAGCCAGAGCATGGCTGATGTGTGTTAGGCAAAAGGGGGTGCTATAAAACAAATCTTCAGCAGCCAGAAGCAGACAGGGTTTATTCTCCTCAGACAATACAAGCTGTGACTATACAGAGTGTTTCTAGCCTAAAATACTGTGGTAAGCAATACAAATCCCTTGGACAAAATGAAATGTATTAAACATGTGGATTTCATAAATCTCCCTTTCCTCGGTCTGGGTCAGAGGTATATTCACTGTAGAGCTCAGCAGGCACTTTTCCATCAGCATTGTTACTCTGAGTCGCAAGTGCTGCGAGTGGTTTCAAAATGAATGTCAGCAGAAGCTGCATGTGTACGGCAAACAGCAGATCCTCACAGTAAAACGGTTCAAATCACTTACCCTTGCTACTTTACGAGAGCATTACGGCGGTGTGGGGATTTAAAGGTCCGCTGTAGAAATATTACAGCTGGAATAGTGAACTAGGATCTACTTGGAGGATGTAAAAATGCTCCAAAGATTTTGTATCGTTTTTCAGGTTCACTTTCCACAGAGAAGATAGTGTCAAAAAAAGCCATTTGGATCGGAGCACAACACAGTTAAACACCCAACTGGGATGCCTTTAACCTTGAGCAGCATACCAAAGGTAGAGGCAGCCTGGGGGTATGGGGGGGACTGGCCACCACAACTCCCAGTGCCATGCTGTTCCACAGTGGGGGCCCAATATGGCCAGATTGCCAGAGAGCCTGGTAGAGGTGGTGCTACACAGTTAGCACGCGCCGATCATTCATCTGCTGCAACATTCATTTAAGTGGCTTCATTATCTATTTGTTTTGTTTTCCACAACAATTCTTTCCTGGTCACCTCGCTGAGGAGAGAGGTCGCCGGCGTTCACCTTGTGGGTGTCGGAGCATCTGTCGGTGGCTCGTTCACGAGACATTCCCGCTAATTATTTCTCTGCTGTGATGGATAATCTGTGATCATTAAAGATCAGAAGAGCTAAGAAAAGATGGGGAGTAATTATCATTGCGCTGTGGTTCCCACTAATAAGTGAAGGGCTTTGGAAGAGCATGGATACACAATTAAACGCTGTGTCTTTTAAATACACCACCAACACGCTGTGGTTTTTTGATCTGCTTCAAACTAAAAGCTAGTAAACAAAGTATGAATGATGCATGAATGTTATACATAGCTCTGCCTTGTGTGGGGGGCCCGGGAGGAAAGATGAATAAAGATGGGAGATAAATTAGTGGGTGAAAGGATATTCTTTCCCTCAAGCTCACGTTAGAGCAGAGGCAAAACAAATAATGAATCTTACAACCTATGAGTCACTTCTATACCATTGAATAATTCAATCATTTCTGTGACAGCTGACTATTACTTCATCATCACACAAAGACAGATTAAAAAGTTGTCAAATTAAATATTAAAGAGGGACTGCAGGCAGCGGTGAATTTTTAAAAGGAATAACACAGATTGGAGATGAAATGAGGCACCTATATGCATATTTGATGCCATAGGGAACGAATGCATATATTTTCCTCCAGGCCACCTACTTTGTAATAAAGAATGGCGAGTGTATAGATGTGGTAATGCAGCACAGCGGAAATGATATGAAAGAGAAATTGGTTTTACATAATGATGTCAAAAGGAATATGGCTCTGCATGGTCATGCGGAATAAAGATAAGATTCTCTTTCTCCGTGAGTGAATATTTTGTTAATGGTTTCTTCATTTCCTTAAAGAATAAAGAAGTCAGGCTTTGAATGAACCTTGAATGAGGTTTCTATTGAATGAAGTTAACATTTATCTTTCAATAGCATAAGAGATCTGTTGAAAATACCCATGTGTGGAGCAGAATACTGAATGTAAAAGCTTTGTCATCTGTTGAAATAAAGAGAAAGTGACAAGTGACAGTAATGCTATCACATTTTCAGCTGAAGGGAGTTTGAAGGGGAGAACAAAGCGCTGAAATGCGACGCGAAGAGGGTTAAATCTCTATGAAGAACAGAGAAGAGGGTGCGTTTCACAAAGTCGGCATTGATTGGAGTAAACAATGACTGATCAATACACACATAAAAGTATCCTTCCAACAAAGACTTGCATGTACATTTCATATATCATATCTCACAAACAGATCCTGCACTCAGAGTGTTTTGTCAAGCCTGTTGGATAAGCCGCAGTGACCCCTTTTTTCCCTCTTATATTCAGCACAGATACACTCCTGTGTCCATACACACTTACTCATGCAATAAGCATCATTGTCACAGAGGCTTCCTTTCCAAATGGTTCAGCCTCCACCATCTGCAGGCGTTCCCAGACACACCGCTTTGATTCTGCCATAATGATGCATGACTAAGTACAGTTAAAGTGTTGCAGTCTGTTGGCAAAAAGCAGTCAAGCACTTTGCTATAGTGTCACTACGGATAAACCATACAGCTGAAGGTTGACGATGGATAAAAGGCAGTGACAGGCCTGGTGATGTGACTGTGTGTGTGTGTGTGGAGGTGTGTGTGTGGTGCTAGTGTGGATACACATGGGTATGAGAGGGTAGAAACCATGGCACAGCAGATTTGTAAGTGTACTTAAATAGGATGTGAAATAGGATTGGACACAGTGAAATAAAATGTTGGAAACTGGGACACGGTTTAAAAGTTTGTTCCCTCTGCCAATACGCAGGCATCTCCCTCTGCTATTGTGCATTTAATGGAATAATAACCGCATGGATATTGTTTGTCACGCACGTTTCTGGAAACTATTGTTAGGCAAGATATCTTCAAATGCAGCTTTTTTTTGTCTGCATCTGGATTTTGCTTAGAAAACATCCTATTTTGTATTTGTATTTTAAAGAAGCTTAGAGTGTGTTCTCTCAGTCCAGCTTGCAGAGCGATGTTTATTTTCTGTGCATACCCTATTTCTTTAGCTGAATTTAGCAATAAGATACTCAAGCCTCCTCTCAACTCTATACTGGTCTCTCTCCTTACTTCCCTGTCTCCTCCACTGCTCTTCAGGGTAGATATTCAGCGTACAGTGAATACAGAGGAGACAAAGAGCTCTCCATTATACTGTACTCTGTTTGCCAAAGTCTTTAGTTTCAAAAGGCTTCGCAGACTTTGTTGCAGCTTCACCGCTGCAGCCTCTTTCATGTAAATGATCTTGAATGTTATTTTCTAAAGAGTGCATTTAAAAGAGAAATTCTCATTTCTGCCTCTGCATCTTGTCACAAACCTTTTCTCTCCTATCTCCTCCCCTCTCTCTCCCGCTCCCTCCTGCCGCAGCCGTAGACTGCATAATTGATGCAAATACTGTCACATGTGTCAGGAGTGGAGGCTCTTCTAGTTTACTTCTGTGCTACACTTTATCGGAGAACATTAAGTGGAGAAAGCAGCCTCTTGCCAGGGGTGGGAAATCAGCTTGTCAGTGGTCTCATTCACGCAGCCATTGCTTCGGGATTGTTTCATCAAGGTGATTGAGAACAAAAAGTGCGGCGGAAAATTCCTGCTTACGTTTAGGAGGCCCGCCACATACATTATTTATATGTGTTGCCCACCCATAGTCTCTCCAACCATCTGAATACATCATTGCCTAATCCTCAGATATTTCTTCAGATTTCCTCCTATTTGCGCTACATCCTTTCCACATCAACCACACCAGCACCATTAGGGCTGGTAGAGCCCGCTTTTTGTGTGTGACACAGACCTGAAATTATAGATAGCTGCTTTCAAGGAGTGCTAGGGTCTGATGGGAAAGCTGTAATGGCAGTAGAGTGAGTGGAGTGCAGTCAGAGACAGAAACAGAATTTCATTTACAACAACGATACAGGAGGAATTATGTAAAATGGTAACATTCCATGCCATTTAATGAGCCATATTCACTAATGTCTAAGTCTATGGTCTCGCGGTAATAAAACGCACCGCCTGCCAGAGCTTGCTGCTACACTGTTTCTGTCTATTTCGAGTTCTGTATGAAACAATGGTGCATAACAGAACAGGCAGACATTTGCAGTTCTTTACCCTGCACGCTGAATGCTCTGCCCTCAGACAGAGTGAGGCGCTTGCCTGCTAACCCCCCCTCCCTTCCTACCTCTCCCATGCTCTCCCTGTCCTCTTTTTTCTGGCCCTAGTCTGTGCTACAGATTAAGTGACTTGATCCTGCAAACATCTGAAGAATTCA
Organism: Notothenia coriiceps; assembly: GCF_000735185.1. Classification (NCBI taxonomy): domain Eukaryota; kingdom Metazoa; phylum Chordata; class Actinopteri; order Perciformes; family Nototheniidae; genus Notothenia; species Notothenia coriiceps. The sequence continues at coordinate 388,657 of NW_011350953.1, read as the reverse complement.
GCTCCACAAAGGGGTCAGACAAAGGCCAGGGGATAGCCTTACAGGTCGTCCTCCATTAGCAGATCCACAGAGGTGTCATCAGGAAGGCTCTGCAGGCAACAAAGACGCCTCGAAAAAGAGCAGATTGCCAATTGATGTTTATCTCTGGCCGTATTATTAAAACACTCACAGCCTGCGTCTGCTTGGACATTACATCTCTGAAATTAATGGGGGAAATTGATTAGCTTCGCACCGTGCACATGTCTCGTGTGATGAGTTGCATTTCAAAAAAAGAGAATTCTTGGACCGGTAAATGGAGTCCTGCTTCTTTGCTCTACGTCGAATCTTCACAGTTTTTTTTTTGCAAAAACAATCTTTTTCGCACAAACAAGTTCTTGCTTGTGAACTGCAGTACTCACGCCAAGTAAAGCTGCAAATGCTGACTGTCTCTTTGTTCGCATGTCTCTTGATATAGACAAACAAAAAATACTCCATATTTCCCAGCATTCACAAAGAATATCTGGGGCTCCTAGAAAAACATTTCAACTGTAATAAGCTTTCTCCATGAGAGTCTGAAACATTTCAGAGTGCTCCTTTGAAGCTCTCACTGTGTTGACTGTTCATATATAGACAGTGCATGGAAAGCCTGAGCGCCATATCACTGTAACCTCTCAGTGCTTCTGCATTAATAATTAATTGCCAATGTGAGTAAACACCACTGTAGATACAAGGATGCCCCTAACAACACAAACCCTGCTGCTCCCACTTAAAGCTGTACGCTCAACAAATCCGGACAAGCCTCCAGATACATGCTAATGTTGCAAATAAACTGCTTTCTGTCACATTTATCATGGACACAAAACAGCAACTTCTGTTTATATATCGCATTTATATCAAATATTTACTTGGATAAGATTTCTTGAATTGTATAAAAACTTTCATACAGGATATAGCTCTATCTTTCAATCTGCAGAAAAGTCAGAACCTGCTCAGGAGGAGATTTGGAGGTGTTGCTGTTTGCGCACTTACCCTTTAGCTTACAGGCCACATGCTGTGAGTTTACAGCTAACACAGCCTCATTTATATTATTATATTACTATTGAGGAATGTATGTGCGGGGCCTGTAGAACATGCTGACCTTGTCACTGTTAGCGGCATCTCCCCCGTGCTGGTGAGGAGCCTCACTGGTGTGCAGGTACTGTTACCCAAGCACTCAGTGGCTTCCTGCTCGTGTTATACATAAAGGGGAAGCTAAGGGCCTCTGAGTGTGACAGCAGAGTGGTTGCTTATTGAATGGCTGAGCAACATAACATGCCCATTGAGCTCTGATTAAAAGATTTTATTACATATCCAGTGTGAGTGCATATCATAGCAGAAGGCGATATCTTGAGTACAAGTGAATGAAAAGCAATGCAATATATCATATAATGCAAACACTAATCATAATACTATGGTTGTGTATGCATCACCAATGAGCCTCATTTAGATTTTGGTGGTGGAATATGAACTGCTCTTCAGAATTCAGGAGCAATGTATTTTATCTTACTATAAATCCTCATTATTTCTAATAGCACTTGTGAAGGCTAAAGAGTAGAGCAGAGCATGTTCTCTTTATTCTGTAGTCCCTGACAGACATGGCCAAGCACTATGGGTTAATGTAATATCACAGTTGGATGCCTCCTCAACTCACTTACATTCCCTGTTAGCTTAAAAGTCCTTCCCTGAAAAAAAGAAAGAAAAAGTATGCAATGCTTGAAAGGAGGCGGCGATTGTGCGAGCCTAAACCGGCAGAGGGCCCACAAAAAGTCCAAAGGAATTACAAAAAGATCATCTTTTACAGGGCCCCTTTGAGAGAATAAATGGGATAGATTAAAAGCATTTCATATTTAAATGTTTCCAATCAAGCAACGCATAATTATAATGTTGTTAAATCATGTCGGAAGAAAAACAAAAGGCTAAGAAATTCACATCTGTGATATCCAGAGTCTCATTTTGTCATGGGGAGACGTTCGTCTAAGAATAGAAAAATGGACTGTAAAAAGTCCATGGTTCATCTACTGAGACTGGCATATCAATTAGGATTGTGAATAAGAGTGTAATTGAAAGCAACAGGAGCAGAAAGAAGCGGAAATTCATCAAGGCAAGCATGGAAAAGCACAAATGAGTTCCGAGCGACACGCGGAGAGCCTCGTCCCTATTCTTCTACGCCGTCTTTGCCCAGAACAGATTCACCTAATCTCCCCTTCCATTACCAAACAATGAAATCAGCCACCAAACAACTCTGCCGGCTGTAGTTTCCTTTAATAATTCCAAGCAGGCTAATTGTTTTATTAGAGGTACAAATAGATATTTCTTGGAGTGTCTCTCCTTCCAGCCACAGAGCAGATTCATAAACTTGGTGTTAACAGCACATTGGGTGCTAAAGCGTGCAGCCTCAGGGGCCCCAATAAGTGGTAAATCTAGCTTTATAAAAGTGGAGAAAAAGGAGCTGGATGTGTAGCATTAACCAATTACTGTTAGCTCATCAGTCACAAGCTGTTGAAGTGGTTCACTACCTCTTAGCATGTAATTTTGAGCAAACTAGGAAATTTAAGCAGTGTTGAGGTCAGGGGTCACCTTGCTGGGACATTTATTGTTGGGTTTTATTGGGTGTGTTGGTGCTCTGAGCCTGTGATTGCTTTCTCGGTCTGGCTTACCATTGAAAGGTTCACTGGCCAGCAGCATCTGTGTCTTCCTATACTCTTATCTCTGTTGGCAAGCGAGCACACCGGTGCAGGCCTGCCACACAATGACTGCACGGCGGCTCCTCTGTCACTAAATGGCACGTTCTCTCAGCCTCAGTCCTCCCTTTCCTAGGCACGGGCTTCTCCAGCTGCAGCCTAATTTCCTGTGACTTGCCTAATTACTGTAATTAAGGATTAATTGCCATTAATTATTCACACATAAGCTCATCGCAAATCATGGGGTAAATGTCTTATGAAAGCTGCCATACAAGCCATGTATAAACACACTAGGATGCTCCAGGCTGCTGAATCGATCACTCAGCCCTCCAGCAAATCTCCACGCCACACTTAGGAAAACAGCGATAACTCTCCCCAAAATCAACAGCCTATCCAGGTGATGGAGGAATCAATTCACATACTTTATTCGTCTCAGATACGTTCGGTTGCTTCCAATAGTGCTTCCAGGACATGAAGCAGACAGAGAAAAATGGCTAGAGAATATGCTGTAAAGTTTTGATAAAACAGAGAAACACAAGATCAAGAAACGGCTTATTCTAATCTACCCCTGTCATTTTATCCCCGCTGTTAGCATCATAAGGATCCATTCAATCTGCTTTCACAGCTCAGAGGTGAGTAACATGAAACTCTGGGAGAATTTGTCACGATTAAGGTCATTCCCTAAGAACTGGTAGGAAATCTATTCATGTGGCACTTTATTTTTCATTGTTTCTCTAAATTCTGGGAAATCCACTTAAACCAGAGAGATTGATTTTCGGGTCAAGGAGAAACATGTCATTAACCCCCACTGAGAGAAGCTTTTATCTCTCGGAAAAAGTGACCGGGTGATGTCTGAGCCTGGGACCTTCCGGCTTTTGGTGAGAGTAAAGCTCAGACATAGCGTAGGCAAATATTTACACTTGCAGAGACTTTGACGATTCCCAAGCATTTTTAGGGAAATAGCTTTTAAAGCTTCAGCATCATAAAATCATAATAATGGCCATAATGTAAATCTGCTGAGTATAAAATGTCTTCCAGGGACCCGCATGCAAACAGTATTTAAAAATGAGACATTTTTACAAGGCTTTAAATCAGCAATGGAGCCATGTGTTGATAGAGGGAGAAAAAAGAAGAAGTAAACTGTCTGGTGCTTCACCCCAGGTCTGCAAGACCTCACAGTGACGCCACAAACTCCATTATGATATACAAGACTGACAATTGCTTTCTAAAAACCATGGTGGAGTCTCTTTGAACGGCTGCTTCATTATACCACATGCGTGATACCCCATGTTTTTTTCAACAAACACTGGTCACTGAATGAAATGTTGGATGGGGACTAATTTTCGGTCCAAAGGCAGATGTGGCAGATTAATGCAGGAAACATCTTCATTTTGGGCGCATAAGTTTGTGTGTCTGATTTAAACATTTATGTTAATGGCCCTTCTGGCAGCTCTTTAATGCTCCACGCTCTCTTGTAAACAGCCTCATTGCAAATCCATCATTGGGCCATCCTGCAAGAGAAATTCCATGCTGCACAAGGAGAGGGGAACAGATAACACTATTCCACATCAAGACAAGGGGATAACAAGACTTCAGACATACACAGGCGGCTTGAGCCAATGCTGGCACAATTTCCCCTGATCAGCATTATTGCAGCCAGAGTTTAATTTATAGAGCTGAGCCAGTTCTGTTTAATGCGTTTGTTGGATTAATGTGCAGAGCCATACTTTTTTTTTACTGCTATAGTCTTTGATCAACTTCAATTTATTGGGATTAACCTGAGGTTCAAGCGTGGTCTATGATCCATTTCAAGTCATTATAGGAAGCCTCTATTTTTCTCCAACTGCTATTGAGTTTCTCGTCCTTATAATTAAACACACATTTAAACTGTCAAATATGTCCTCCAATCACGACGATTCTTTAATGACCCTTTGCTGTAACGTATTCATTTCTTCTTATTTTGAAATAACTTTTTATACCTTCTGACTTAGCGACGTGCCCTTAAATTAGCATGTGTTAATTGTTACCTTAGACGCAGCGCAGTGCTGTGATAAATACTACATTTCACTGAGACACAAAAGAAGGGCCTGATTCTTCAGTGGTGTTAATGTGGAAATGTGTTTCACAGTCAAGGTGTCACCGCGCAGTGTGAGTTACAAGACCCCACAGCCTGTGCAACTTTCTGTGGACCCTGCTGCCCCCACACATTTCACACTCCCACCTCCCTCTGTGTGACACCTCCCAGTACGCACATGCATCATCGCGTCATTGATGCCTAATTGATACTTCCCTATTTATTGTCACCTTCCCTCTCCGTCAGCTGACTTGGTTCTCCATGTCGCTTTGCATTTATGGACTCCCGGCTGCCTTGATCTCGGTAATTAGAGTTTATGTGCTAATTGGTGTAAATACAAAGATGGGAGTTGCAGGCGAACACTTCACACCGCAGCTATAAATTGTGGCTCTGATAAGTGTGGGTTGTAGTGCTGAGGGGATAGAGGTGTCTCTAGTAAACTGATATTTCTGTCACCTGCTCTCTTCCTTCTTTACACATCCAGTGCAGTGCCGTACAGCTTTACAAATATTTGGACAGCTTAAGACATCTTTGCATGGTTTGGATTTGAAAGTGTCTCTATGTGAAATGACACAGCTACTGAAGGCCACATTTTCACGATATTATTGTTTCAATTGCTAGATACATATGCTAGGTTATATATTATATTATATTGATAGGTATATATTTATGTCTTAACTCTCAATGTCTTAAGCAAAGTGCATGATCCAAAATACTGTACTAGACCACCAAGTCATTTTGGACAAGAAGGCGAAAAACACAAATGTTGTTCATGTAGTTTGGACCGACACTAATGGTGGTTACAATACCAGATTTAATTCTACTTCTATGTGTTTCTGTTCTTTCAAAGTGAAAAGTGTAACAAAAGATCAACAGGATTTAATTAGTTTAAAAGCATAATATCTTTGACAACTGTACAATACATACAACTTAAAATGAGTACAGAAACTGCTTAGAAAGAAATTCCACTGAGATGTAATGTTTTGTGATTGGGTCCTTTGACAGCTAAAATAACATAAGCTCAAAGCCAAGACACGCAAACTGTGTGAGTCTTCCCATTAATATATAATATGTTTCTTAAGCCATCTGCTTGAAAATGCTTTCACTGAAATGTAAGACACATTATGCAGATATCGAAAAGCAAACTTTTGCACTGATTAAAATCGCGGTGTAACCATGTGCCTTTCACATGCAAACACGCAGATGTATGTTTCTTTGCCCTCTTTTCATTTTCAACTTGGTTCCTTTTAAACTGTGTGTTGTCAGCAGATGTCCTTCTAACGGAGACAAAGAAAATGAGAGGGGGCTGGATATCATCAGCATAGAAATGAGCCTCCTCTCGATGCCCCTTCTAAGGCACAGCCACAGCGCCGATCCAGCCACTGCACTACCTTTTCAACTTGCAAATGACAGTGTCACCAAATGCTATCCTTCCATCAATCAAGTCGAGGGGGTCATGAATATACAAAAGGCAAAGCGGAGACTGGCTGCCTCCCGCAGCTCTACTTGGCCCAATTATACAGGCTCAGCTTTCTCCTGTGAGCTTCCACTTTTTGTTTCAGTCTAAAGGGTACAGTCCTGTGCTGCCTCAGGCTTAATCAAGGTAGGTCACGCATACTGGACCTCTCAAGTGGACTGCAAATGCAAGTTAAATGTGGACACCAAATGTCATCTTTCTTTTACATCATTACTGCTGGGGGGCAAAGACAGCAGGAGCCAGTTCTGCACCCCTTTTCCATGCATACACTGCCACATCCCATGTCCTGAAGTCGTCCTCTTTAACCAAACAGAAGAACAGACCACTGGGCCGCTGCAGCCCCCTCCCCTCCCCTCTCTGCAGCAGCCTGCTTGCCCCTTTCTTTACCCCAGCTGTCAGATCATAGTAGTGAATTAGCATTCTAACGGATACGCCTCAACCCTGGATGAATTAGCACACAGGAGTAACTAATGACCTCCCTGCTGAAAGTGGACCTTATAGTCCATGGCACAGCTGATCAATACCACCGATACATCTCAGCTTACCCTCTTCTTTCCTCTCTTTAGTTTTCACTGAAATCCTTCCACAGCCTTCGAAAACATTTTAAAGAATTACATATATTTCTATAGCATTCACGTGTTTAAATGCCTAATATTGTCAAATGTAAAAAGAAAAACAAGCTTGAAACACATCAATGCACCTGGATGGAGACTGCTTAATACAAAGCGCATCAGTCGATAAAGTCTCATTGTAACATACTCATTGTGATGGAGAATGTAAACAAGGCAAATCCATGTGTTAATGTAAGTAATGTTACCTGATAGCATCAATCACTGAATACAGCCATTGTTTTCTTGCTCTGTGTTGACAAAGTGTTGCAAGAGCTGACGAATCAATCATGTCATTATAAAACTGATGATTCTAATTGTTTTTGATGAGTGTGGCACTGTTGCAAAGGTTAAGACCATTTTGTTCCATTGAAAGCCTGCTCGGTGAATGAATGCGTTATAAATTTGTCACATAAAAGTGTGACACTGATGAAGCAGGACTGGACTTTCCCTCCACAACACTAAAGAATGACTTATTTCTGAATAAACTAAATATGTAATAGACCTTTTCTGCCTACGACAGAGGAGCCATTGACTGAATACACTGTAAAAAAAAACATGAAAGGGACTTGCTGTCAGTTTTGTTTATCACAATTTAAGACGTTCTGAAAACAAACTTGAGGATAAAATATGTTCAAGCTCGAAATAGATGGGACAAGCAGTTTTGAACAAGCTTTGATCAGCTTTTTTGAGGTGTTAATGTGTCAGCTGAGGCGCAGCAATCAAGCCACAATAAGTCTCAGAGGAGTGTGAGAAAGCATAGGGTTAATGTGGGCCTACGGCTGAGAAAATAAATTACTCTAAATATGTAAGTGGACGTTGGAATGGGCTCTGTGAGAGCAGAGTGGGTTTGGGTAAACCAACAGTCTGTCTGCAGTAATTTATAGACAGCTATGATAAATACTATTTGTCCATGACAGTCACATGAAATAATAAACCATGGATGGCGATAAACATTACTAAATCCTGACACTATTGATTTATAATGTCTAACAGTGACATCAAACCAAACAACTGACAGAAACAATGCCAGGGCTTTAGGAGCAGTTTGTCAACTATTAATTCTGTCAAAGGGGGTTTCGCTCTAAGCAGAGAGAGCTTGTCTTGCAGTTGTCAATCCCTTCGCTGGAAACGACTGCAGCACGTCCGCGGGTAAGGGCCCTAGGCACTGCTCCGTTAGCCCTAATTACCCCCATCCCTACTTTGGCAACGACAAGACCAGCCTCTATTTAAAATGCATGTTAATTATGCAAATTATTAATTGGGCTGGTGCTTGAGGATTTGTGTTTATGCCCGGATTAGAGTTAATAACTGTATCAAGCTACGTTTTAAGCCTGACCTATGACAAGTAATGCTGAGATGCTGAAAGGGATATTTTCCAATACATTACCCTCTCTTCTCTTCCAAGTCCATTCCCCATTACAGCAGGCTGAATAAATGACACACAGATTCTCCAACCTCGCAACAAGAACAAGACAATTTGGATCTACACAGTGCGCTGTGTAACATCATACAACACTGAGAGCGCCACAGTGCTTTGTTAAACACTCTTGTGGATGAACAGCCGTTTATATGTGCTGGTTACTATGCACACAATAACGCACAAAAGGCAGACCCCTGAACACACACACACACACACACACACACACACACACACACACACACACACACACACACACACACACACACACCTACATACACACACACTCACATATACATACACAGGCACATAAACAGTTGAGGGTCTTATTTCATGGCAATCCAGGGTTAGCTGTCAGGCTAATTGCACACACCTGTGATGGGGACCACACATGCTCTGTCACCACCTGCCATGGAAAAGAGTCAACAACAGTCTGCACTCTGGTCATCCAGTTATCACCAAGTTCAAGTAGATTTCATAGGAGAGCCTCTTGTACTCGGTTCAAGTCATAAAACTCTTCAAACAAGATACACAGTGGTCATACTCATACCTCCTCACTGTACACATCTCCAATTCTCTCCTTATACATCCTGTGTAATTGTGCCTGTATGTTCATTATGGATTTGCCTCAGCTCCACACAGTCCTCCGCATCCTGTCTGAGCTTGCCAAAACCTATGGGAGCTCAGGGAGCCCTCGCTCGATAGGGTTAAGCTTGAGTTTGTGTGCCGACAGTCATGCTTGAACGAGGAGCTGCTACACAATACCCAAGAGGTATGAAAGCAGTATCAACTGCCAAAACCTTGGCATTAGAAGACAAGATAAACACTCATTTATCATTGTGTTCTCGATCTCTCTCTTTTTTTGGGGGGTTGTTTCATTTTTGCAGGTCAAGACACAATGTATCGACATTTAACCCTGATTTGGTGGGTGAGTAAAATGCTAACCTGGTGCGGTTGACAGTTTTAACGTTAGCAGTAGCGCTTGATATGATGAAAGGCTACTGTTGATGCTTGGCTGGTTTTGCAATGTATTAAATATTGTTAGCAAACATTTTCCTTTCAGTTGAGGCTAGCTAAATGTTTTATGCCGAAAAAAGGACCCGAATGTTTTGCCCACGTCACTGTCTGGGCAGCAAAGTACATTTTCTAAAGCTAAAACAGCTAGCTTATGGTTTGCTTATTAAAACAGCTAGCTCATTAAGCAGTTAGCTTACTAAAACATATCACTTACTATAAACAGCTTACCATTTCCTACTTAAAATAAACTGTAATTTCATTTCAATTGGCAACTGTTATTTTGGTACATTTTTGGGAAAATCTGACACACTTTATTCAAAAATAAACAGACAGCAAATGGTGTCCTAGTGTCAGCCAGTCAGCAGTCTTTCCATTTCCTGCCAAGAGTGAAATGGTTAAGGGCGCATTAAGCTGTTTTGCTCAATGGCCCTTGACCAATATAAAGAAGTACTGAGATAGCATGTTCTGATTTATGCCCTGTGAAGTCATTATGGATGCATGCAAGCACATGCATGAACACCAGCAAACACAGTCCCGCAAAAATAAGTAAATGTAGATGGATAGATAGATAGATAGACAGATAGATAGATAGATAGATAGATAGATAGATAGATAGATAGATAGATAGATAGATAGATAGATAGATAGATAGATAGATTTATAGATATAATAAAAATACAAAAATACAGTAGATTTTGAATATAACCTTTTGTTTGTCAGATCTAAATTATAGCTTGATTAAGGTCTAACAGAGGGCTACAGTAAATCCTGTGTGAATGTTTGCTGCAGTTCTTCTAAAATGGGAAATATTGATCAGTGTGATTTCCCTGGGTACTAGGGAGCTGTAGAGGAAGAGTGAGAGACATTATTTAAGGGACATGGAGCCTAAGTTGAAAAAAAGGAAAAGGGGAAAGAAAAAGGTGACATTATGGTCTATGCCTTGAAACATGCTTTCGTCTGAGTGGCCTTTGATGGTAAGGCGAAAAGGTAGTTCATCATTGTCTACATGGGAACCAGGGGGGTGGTTGTCTTGTGTTGATTTTATATTATTAATTTGAGGCCCACAAGGTCACTGGGGCCGCTATAGTCATGAGAACCAGTTGTTATCTTAACACAGCTGTCAGGCTGAATCTGCATTGACTGATTATGCTATTGATTGGTAACACTGTGCGAAGGGATAGGGTAGGATAGGGCTCTGAATTCAGAGCATTTCCAGTTCCAGGATTGCATTTTGGTAGAGAAAACATCCCCTCCAAACAGGCCTTATTATTTGAATTGTACAGTCACTACTGTGTTAACTAGCGCTGTAGCTCCTAGAGTATTGTATAACCATGTCTCAGACATCTTCAATTGGCTGTAAGCAAATCAAATCTGAATGTCAAATTGTTACAAACATATGCTAATGCAGGAAAAACCTCATGTGTGAGGGTGAGGGGGGTATAAACTAAATGGAAAATAAACATTACAAAAACTGTGAAATCTTAAACAAAGGGGGTTGAATCCTGAGCAGCTGGCATGGAATGAACTCTTCTGGAGAGGGAATGCCAGTTTCAGAGCGCCCCGAGCATCGATTTGGAGCCAAGGCAGTAAACAGCTTTTATCAGCAATAATGATGGCATAATCCCAGCTAAAGAGGAAAGTAGCATATGGTGCAAAGCTTACAACTGCAATCCCAACAAAGTAGGGGGGATTTTCATCACTTTGTCCACTTGAAAGACACTCTGCCAATTCATTTTTTTCCAAGGATCATAATCTACAAAGTAATATTAATATAACTTGTGTCAAATACACACATTTTGTATGATTTATGGATCTCCACAATGTTAAATTGTACTGCAAACACCATAATGAAATGTACACATTTTACATTATAGGCATAGCAAATACGAGCTACCAGGCAGTCACTGTGATTCTGAATTACATCTTGCATATACCTAGCTGCAGAAAATCATCCCACAGCAAATTAAAATGAATTTCAAACAGTGCATATAGCTGCCATCTATGTTGAAGTCAAACAATCTTTGCTGCAATGTATATATTTCCGCTGTCAGTGTTATCCTCCTTCATTAAACCTATCAAGTCTTCTTTTGATCAGACAACCAAAGCAGGAAGACAGCTCTTTTCCAGGAAGCTGCCAAGTAGCACTCTAGACTGGCTTCAACCTCTGTCATTGATTTTCTTCCAAGCTGTGACCATTCATTGTTTGTGACATTCTCCTGTTGGCTCTTTAACACCCTTCAACCAAATCAATTTCATATTTTTGTCAATGCCTTGCAACTGGATGAGCCAGATGGGAAGGGACGTCACATGATTTAGGATGTCGATTTTCAAGCAACAGTTTTATCTGCAGTTTTTACAAGACGTAGAAAGCTGGCAAGATGTGTTTATTTAAAGACATACAAGACAAATAAGCTATGAGTGCATTGCTGAAACAGTGTGTCATGACATTGTTAATTGATAGACATTATAAGAAAAGCATTTTACTTTTGATTCATCTTTGAGGAAACCTTCATGCCAAAAAGGACCTCACTGAAGCCTGTAAACAATATTTGCTCCCTTTCTTTGACCTACATTATTATTATTATTATTATTATTATTATTATTATTATCATTATTATTATCATTATTATTATAATACTATGGAGTTTTCTATGATTTTATGTGTTAAACATGTAGTAGGCAAATCAAATCTGTTCAGTCTTTTCTTTTGACTCAAGCGCAAATGTCTACAGTTTGACATTGAAACCTTATAATTGCGTTAAATATCCAAAATAAAAAAGGGTTAGGGTTAATTATTGATGATTATGGTGGCTATTTGTGTTGCTTTCTAAGACACCACAGCCATTTATAAGCAGCAGTAACAGTACTTTCCTACGAAATGAATAAATGTATTCTCTGAGTCTTCATGAGCCTAGCAGACCATATGAGTTTGCCCTCTATTATACTCCTAATATCACACACTAACAATGACAACAATAATGGCACCAGTGACCTTGACTTCCCGTCTGGACTATAAGAATAATATTTGATAGCAATATTAAGTGCAACAATAATGAGATGAATATTCCCCATTTAGTGTAGACAGCTTTAGGACAAATTCTGAAGGGAGAGCTGCCTGCTGCAGCTACATGCTGGTCACTCTTAGTTGTCAGGGCTGATTTATTGCCTCCTAGCTGTTCAATTTCACATTTTGTCCTCGTCATATCCCCGACTCATGATCATTCTGCACTGACCCTTGTAGGGCAGGCAGGGAATATTGATAAAACAATTATCTGCTTGCCGTTCATTTGATTTTCCATTTCAATTACGGATTGGAGGAGGCAAAAAGAAAAGATTGCGCCATTGATTTTTTTCCCCTACCTTACAACAGGAAAGAGGCAGGCTTTGATGGGATGCTTTGGTGACATGGAATAGAGGCAGGGGAAGTGTGCAGTAGCTGTAGGCTCTATGCTTTTCTTTTGCTGTTGCTTTGCTTTATGGACCGTTTGTGAATTAAGTATGATTTAGCATGGCCCTCTATTAGTGTTTTAAAATGTACAGACTTAGAAAACGCTTTTTTATGTTTTTCCAGACACATGCATCCAATTTAAGGGAAGGTTATCTGACTGATTATTGATTTTGCCCAATCAAATGTAATGAGTGCAAAGGCTGGGCTTCTCTCCATGTGGGACCAGTATGTTCACACTGCTGCTGACCTGAGGTAAACACTGCATGTGCCTTGCACTCTGGAGGCCAAAGGACCCAAAGGTCATTGCAGTTTGTCAGCGACACCATTTCACTCTCTCCCCCTTTCTGACGGTCTGCCAGTGTCTATTTGTCACTCTTAAATGACAACAGAATTGCATCATACTTGTTTTTCCTGAAGCCCTGACACAATGCTCCTACCACCTCTACATTGTGCAATATTGCCCTGTGATGGAAAGCATAGTGTGGGGACGATTTGAAGGCAAATACGAGATAATCGCTGCAGTAACAGATAAAAATAAACCAAACGTAGAGAATACAGTGAGAGATTCAATTGGAAAGAGGGAAAGTGCATGTTAAATGCTGAGTTTCTTCAGAGCAAGCCATGTCAAATGAATCCATTACCACATAAAGTAAATAGATTCTTCTGTAAATGATTTGGAACATTGGTAATGGGTAAGGACCTAATGGGAATCCTGGTAAAATAGCCTTTGGGGAGCCTGGGAAAATCTGCCTCAGTGAAGTGGCCGGCTCTTGGCCAAAACCCTGTGTAGGGGGGAGGGGGGGGCATAGACTTCACAGAGATGACAGAAATCGAGAGGGAGAGGAAGACAGACAGAGAAGGATAAGAGAAAGAGAAAACTCTGAAGGAATCTTCACCCACGGATGATGTTAAGTTCCACTGTTGAGCATAATCGCGAAAAAATGCTGAAGACTTGAAAGGGCTGATGATAATGCTATTGCTGTCCAGTGATCCAGCACGGTCACAGGCAGCAGCAGCAAGGCACAGTGCTGTACTACTTCCTACACTGCAGTCCGCTTCGGCGAACACGGCGGCTCCCAGGGGATTTCACATGGCTGACCTTAAGTAAGTTTGGCTTTGATCAAAGTTTAGCACGATCGGCCTGCTTGCTATAAAAAATCAGGGGATCGGGGAGAAGAGTCCTGAGCTAGGAGGTCCTGGCAAAGACTCCTTCCCAAAGCTCCAGTGCACCCTTCCAACACCGGATTATGTTGGGCAATTAAGGTAATGAACTGGCTAACGTAACAGCGCATAATGATCCTTTTTATCCTCGTTCTCTAAGGTGCCTCTTGTAGCCTCTCTGACACATCTTTCTCTGTATCACTTAAAATCACTTAGTATCACATTGTGCCCTGCTGGATCCAAGGAAATGATATAACAGCTGATTCAAGACAAAAGAAAACTGCCAACAGGTAGTACATGTAGAAGTGGAGCTCTTCCTTGTGGTTTAGCCAGCATTTAGGGGCCAGCAAAATGAGTGTAGGCTTTGTTGAAAAAGCAGGAAGCACCTGTGAGGACATGCTCATGTGCATTTTCTTGCACCGGTGTACCACAAGGCCTCGCGTCTATCTGTGTGGCAGCGAAAACCTGCATCCCAGATACCCCAATCAACCTCCTATCCCATCAGTGCACAACTTGTCTGCCTGCTCCCTTTTCATTTGAACACATTTTCTAGCCAAAAATTTCACTTCAATCTCACCTCATCTCTCCATACTACATTAACCCCTGGCAATTGCCTTCCAAATGACCCCATTAAGCTGTAATTGCCTCAGCAGGCCTGCTCCCTCGCTTGTAATTCTGTGCAGCGAACCCACCAGACGTTCCCCCGGCATTGTTTCATGTTCTGGCTCCCATCAGCCAGTTCAGACGCTGACCCTCCCCCCCTTTACTCCCCACCTCCTCTCTGTCGTGGCCGGAGCTGTTGGTGCTCAGCACTAGCAGTGCCACTGGCAGACTCTCCTCGACTCCACTGTGAGCTCACACAGGAGGCGCCGTGCCCTCACTTCCTCCTCACAAGCTACACTCACTGTCAATTACACATACATTCACTACAAGAGGCCCTAAACAAAATAACCTCATCATGGCTTTTTATTAGGTCAGCTGCTGCCTTATTTTCATAAATACAGCACATTGCACTTAGCTGGGTAACTCATGATAAATACTGGCGACAAAACAAGATCTCATCACTTGTCGATTACAGAATTAATTGTGGCACAGCATTAATATTTCTAAAAGCCATTTCTCTCTTCTGTTGTCATTAGGATGCTGTTGTGTACAGAGAGTAGATGACACCCGCCGTGGCACCTCCCAACACAACTTCACCTCTCCTCTTCCCACATGGGAGCTGATGTCAAGACTGCTCAACTCTTTGACGTAGGCGTCCGCGGATAACTAACGCACAAATGCGGATAGGTGGAGAAAGCGATCCTGACAGTGATGTATTGCAACTAGTTGCAGGTGTCAAAAAGAAGATGCTCTGCCAGCCATTGCCGTGCATGCACTATATATATGCATGCGTGCACACGTCTGTGCCCCTGCATGTTTTTTCTGAACGTGTGTCCCTCTGCACATCGTGTATGTGTACGTGGGTATGTGCTGTTACAGACATTTAATGTGTGTGTGCACATGTGACTATTTATGATGCCTTTAAGCCTTTACATGTGACCTGCTATGAGGAGACTCGGACTAATAATCCATTCAACCCTCCCTCCATCTCAAGCAGCACATCCTCCCTGCCGCCCATAACAGATTGGTTAGCTCATAAAGGCTCTCCGCTGCCACCGATTCACACAATGCCTCTCTCTGCTCTTCACCCAACAGTATAATCACACCATCTTATAAAATATATTTGTATAGATTTAGGAATGTGGAACAACATTTCAACAAAATACAGTTACCTCGATATTCCCATTTAACACTCCAGTGATTTAGAAACGTGGTTTCTAAATTAATTCTAAGCCGAAAATACATAAGCTTTCTCTGAACACACAAACCTTCAGAAATGCTTTAGATCATTTCGTTCTATCGTTGCCCGTTTATTTAAATTCATGCTTTTTCCTAAGCAAATGTTCCCAGGAATATCAAGGTGTTTTTGTTGCAAAGCTCTAACTGATCCAGGGGGATTTGCTTCCAACAGCCTGTCTCTCCCTCGCCTTTCAACACAAAACTCTGCGCTCCAATCAAAATGAACCACCAGGGACCCCCCTTCCCTCCCCCCTGAGCTACGCCTGCTCCGACTGCTGTGATAGCAGCCTCTCTGCCATTGATCGCGGAGTTTAGCACAGAGCATGCATGCCACCGTTAGTAGAAAAACAAAGACCTCTCTCCCTTTAATAGTGCCGCACGCCGTTAATGCAGCTAACATCTCCTGTTTCCCTCTGCCCTGAAGAATGAATGAAAGAAAGCAGATAGCAATTAAAAAGGTTAAATAGGGTCCACGTCGAGTCACAACTTGTCTTTTTCACACAAATCTTTTTACCTCATAAACAGATTGATATCTTTTGGGGGCCGCACATTCACTTGCCACAAGTGATAAAAACACGCATTCATGTCTTAGTTGTAATTGTGTTCCACGTTGCAAATCTAATTGTAGACACTGAATTCAAAAAGGAAACACAGCTTTATTGATCCACCTAACACAGACCAGGAAGATCTCATGAATTAGGAATGAGATAAATCACCATTAACCCCAGAGAACCCAGCTTGTGGTCGACCACTGACATACCACACTGATCTTTTTTTTTTTATAATCGGGATAATTTTTCCTGGCAAAGTATAAATATAACTCGTCAATGAATACAGCATGTGTCTGTTTATTTAATCAAGGGCTGATTTACTTGTGACAGAGAATACATTCTTCTATTTTCTGTGAGCCTCTATAAAATTGCCATCATTTTTAATTAATTCTTAATTAAAATATATTACACCACAGCTTCTACCCATCTCTCTTGATATTCTAACATAATCAATTCAGAACCATTTACATATCATTAATTAAAAGCTTTCCTCTCTCATCCTTAAAATCATAATGAGGGCCGATTCCTCATTAGTAACCTATAAGGGAGAAAATAACAATACAGTGGAGAATGGATGGCGCGTTCCACAGTGAGTCCTTTGTCTCTGAGTTTCTGAAAAACGTTTTTTTTAATGCTTCTCAATTGGATTTAAGAATTACTAAGTCAATTTCGTAGACTCAATGAAAATAAGTGAAGCAACACAGTCTCCCTTAGTATTTATTTGTGTCTCCCTGCTGCCCTAAAAAGTAAAACAAAGTCAATCAGTGTCATCAGTCGTACTGAATTACGACAACATTCTATTTTAAATGCGAAGAAAAAGGTACAATTTCTCATTAGATGTTTAGGGTTTTCTAAAAGTGCAATATATCGTAAGCAATTATAAATAAAAGGTGTTGTCATTACAAAAAAAAATCCCACCGTTATCGCACACATATTATGCTCTAATATCGCACTAAATATTATGCTGGATAATAATAAAGAAATGTCCTAACCCTGGACTTTTTATTTAAAAAACATATGTAACTCTACATGAATATAAAAGCTATCTCAGTCATTTTTGATGTGCCATCAGACTGCAAAATTTCATTTCAGCGTACATTTGAAGTCCACATACTATGCAAATGATGGCCTAAGATCGTTTATTATCCAGACTTTAGCCAACATGTGGGCACGTATCTTTCCATCTTGAGCTCTCTCTTAAAGAAGAGTAATAATATCAAGTAATGATAGGTATTGTTATGCCGAGGATCAGGCATATCCTGATTTGTATCGCCTGTCTCTCACAGGTGCTGCGGCGTTACTTGTCAGGACTGCATGTCTGGGTCTTCCACATGTCAGATAAAAATCGCTGCACTTGGTGTTTCGGCAGCCTGACAGCAATTTATTTGAATGTTTTGTCACACTGGTGTTGGTGCATTTTGTGTGGGCTGCTCACCGGAATGGCAACAGCTCGTAGCATCCTGACACTTGTGCAAACGCGCACACACACAAGAACACACACACACACACACACACACACACACACACACACACACACACACACACACACACACAAGAACAGACACACAAACCACAGATGCATACTGAAGGTGACGCATTTGGATAATTAAAACCTGTATATGTAAAAAAATGTCATGTTTGTAAATTGAAAGTGTTCATTATTATTTAACACCCAAAACAGCAGGTGACATTTCATAATTAAAACAATTTCTAAAAAAAACATTTTCATTCACACCTCCATGGACACACACACTATCCTCTATAAACCAAAAATACAATCTGTCACACGAACCAGCACACAGCTTATACAAATAAATACAAATACTGCATATATATATTTATTACCACATTTTTCCTCCCTACTTTTTACCAAGTTCATGTAACGTCAACATAAATAACACACATGACTCAAAGCATGTTAAACACACACCCCGCTGCAATCTTGTGACTCTCTGAGCTGACATGGAATATTGAGTAAGTTAATGAAATCCTCTCAAAGACAGGAACTCTATTTTTACACCATGATAATTAAAGTACGACATAGTTATAATTTACAGCCCTCGCTTAATTGCATAGGAAAAGTAAAATGGAAGAGGTCTATGAGAGGAGATTAAATGTGTGTGTGTGCGCGTGCAAAAAACGTGGGTGTCTCTTCACTCAGGAAGAGTGAACGTAAAAGAGCTTCCTGTGCATCTAAACAACGGGGCTGTATCTTTTAGCATCATGGAACGTATCAAAGATTAGGTAATGAAATATGCACTGTCCTATTTTTCTGCTACCAGGCCCTTTGACAAATCGAGTACAATCCAAAATCTCCATAAATCACTATTAAAGACAAGTATATCATCACCAGCGCATATATCTTCCCCAGCCTGACCTGTAGACTAATGAGAAAAGGCCCAGACTATCTTGTCTGATTAATTAATTCAAAATGTCGGCTGTTATTCAAATGTGAGGCTGGTGTTATTTGAATAACACTTGACAGCGACGCCTGAAGAAATAATTTCTAGTTTGTGAGGCTGCTGCGGCATTACTGATGATGGCTCATGGAAATGTTAGAAGCCGAGGAGTATTTTTTCCCCTCTTCGCCCGTCCTCTCGCTTTCCCTCCCTTACCTTCTCAGTCATGATAGCTCCAAGAAGTATTTCATTACTTCAGCCGACCCCCCCTCCCCTCTTCACAATTATGGCTCTTACCGGTTTTTTCCACTGTCTGTCCTTTCTCTTGTGTTTGTATTCCCTCCCACAGCCAGCCCAGATCTACAGGGCAGCGTTTGGCTCTGCGAGGGACATGCTGGCAAAGAGGAAGGTCATGGTTTTTACAACTGCAGCTCCCCAATGCTGACAGCCCGTGCTGCCAAACTGACACACTCTGTTTGGCTTTCCCACGTTCATAGAGCTCCACAGCACTTTGTCTTTATCACGGAGCACGCCACACACACACACACACACACACACACACACACACACACACACACACACACACACACACACACACACACACACACACAAATCGAAGGGTGCACAAGTGATAAACAATCTCTGCAGACCAGTGCTGATTCACAGGGTCAGTGAGACAGCGTCGACATGAGTTTTCTGAGGATCTGTGCAGTGTGCTGCCATTCTTCAAGAGGAAGCAAGTGCAGTGACGAACAGTAAGAGAGCTCAGTGTCGGCTCGGATCACTGACACAAACAATCAAAGCTGACACAGTCTCCGTATAGCACCTGCCACTCCGGCAACACAAATAGATCAATATGAGGGGAAGTCATCCACTGTTTGAAACTCATATCGTAGCACCCACATCATATTCCAGATGTAAAAAAAGTGCATGCTTAATACATATCAATCACTCTGACGTAGGAAATGCTTACTTGAAGAGCCAACGTGAGGCAAATAAGCCATGTCAGCAGAATATCCGTTGTCAAAACTTGTCATTTGAATTTTCACCCGCATTGTGCGTAGACAAATGTCCTTAGAAATCCCTCACATTGCAATTTATATCATTTAATGCATGCTTTAATTCTCCATTACTAAGAGAGGACGTACCTGGGAGGGTGGAAACGCATTAGAGAAAGTAAGAAATGAACAGAAGGGTCTGGGGATCTCTCGAGCAGACACAATTAAATATTCATGTGTCTCCTCCTAGGACACAACAGATACAGATCATTATCATGGCAACAGCACTCCACCATTTTGTTCACACGTTTTTGCACCAAATCAATGTGTGTGTATAAAATTCAGCAAAAAAAAAAGACAGCGTCAGCACATCAGTAATTTACTATGTTATTCAAATTAGAACTGCCTCTTTTTGAGTAGAAATTATCACTTCAAAATCATCCTGCATTAAATGAATATCTGTTTCCAGCCTATTAGTTATTGCAGTTAAAAACATGAGTAGTTTTGTGAATGATACACAGGTATGTCTGTGAGCCTCATGCCATGGGACAATACACCAGATCCTAATGTTAGTGAATTATTCCAAAATTCATTACAAGCACTGGTCCCTTCCCTACCTCCTGCTAGAGGAAAAGAATAGCAGTAATGTACTCTGGATGACCTCCAGAAATCTTCTTTTTTTTTTTTTTTCCGCTTTTCAATCCCCATCAAAGAGGAGCAAAAAGGAGGGACAGCATTCCCCTGCTCGGCATCATTAATCATAGCTTTCTGGGAGCAAGCGCATATTAATTTCTGTCATCCCAAACATCATTTGGTATTGTTATGCCACGGCTTAGTCCTCATTCACCAGCAGACGCCGGCCGTTCCTCCTGGTTTGAGGGAAGACAGGGCCTGTGTGGCTGTGTTTCAGAGCAAGAGGCCTTTATCCCTGGGGCTCTGACACCAATTAAGCCATTTCACCGAGAGACGAAACCCCGCCGTTTCACTGTAACATGAGCCAGCACCTAGCTGCTGGCCCCTCGCCATCTTTCCATTACTTCAGACACAAGAATATACTTCAAGGACTTAAGAAAATAAAAAGATGTTTGCGAATGGTCATACTTTACTGACCTCTGGCAAAGTTGAAAAATGTGGAATTTTACTAAACTGTGTTTTTCACTAAACAGCAGCAGTATCAGTCCAGCTTCTCTATCATGTAATCCAGTAACATTATTATTTAAAAATATACTAAATACATGTTTAAATTCACAAACAATACAAAAAACAATGGGGTAGTATTTTGCCGAGACTGATAAGAAAAATGCTCAGTGTGCAGTTCCTTTTATATCTTTCTTTTCCCCACAGTTGCCTTTTGGCAGGCAGCAGAGTGGAGCTTGTCTTAGGGCTAAAGAAGAACAATGCAAGGTTTGTTATGAATTAAATATTAGAAATCTTAACACAGCAGCCAATAAGAATTATTTGCCTTATTAAAGCAGCAGAAGACGCTGATTAAAATTTCATTGCATTGCAGTCTTTTTCCCATTTCTGCCTTCAATATATCATTGTAATGTATGAAACATGTGGAACAATGGCATATGGAACAATGGGAAGAGGGCTTTCATTTTTAGGCTTGTAAATGAGGAAAGAAATCCTCTTTTCTTCCCGCTTTTGGAAAACAATCTTGTGTAAAGAAAAGAAAAGGTGACAACAATGTATCATTCTGTTGTTGTCACGAAACAAGCTGCAGACTGCTTCTGTGTCAACATATTACAAATGAGATTTAAGAAGTGTACATTTACTGACATCTGCCTCCAATTCATTCATCACTTAATCTACAAAACATCTATCACCTGTAGGAGTAACAGCCCCACAAACACAGAACAAAACTATCTAAAATACAGGAATGTAACTGCCTATAAAAAAATGTAAGAAACAGTATATCTGTCAAAAAGAGTAAATGCAGGAAAGGCAGGAAATAAAGAAAAAAGCAGGATTGTTTTCAGTGTTCTTGCACTCACAAATGATAGGTCATTTAGTTGTCCACATGTAATGTGTACAGAGTAAATGAACATCATGGTGTCCACTGTCCCATGAGGAAAACTCTTCCCTGAAACACTAGAGCTAATGAAATAGGGACCTATAAATAGCAGAGTCATTACTGAGAGAGGACTTGCTTTGCACCAGTCTTTCACTCTAACCCTTTTTACACTAATAACTGGCTCTATGGCATTACATAGACTCGGCTATCGGCTGACACAGTAATGAACATCAAGACACAAGAGACTTCATGTTAAAAAAACTGAGCCGTTTCTTTTTTTCTTTAAAGCTGTAAATAAATACAGCTTAAAATATATGCACCCTTATCTTAAACCCTGTCAAACGAGGTACATAATAATACCTTTGTTTGTCATAATCATAAAAGCAATAAAAGTTAATTTTATCTTGTGTTTCATTAACGCAAGTTGATGGCTTTTTAATTTGTCTCTAAAACTGATTGAGGACCACTTTTCTTTCTTTCTTTTTTCAGTAAATCTTCCTCCTAAGATCAAAAGTGTTAAATATTAAAAGTGTGTGTTGTTGGCATTAACGTTCTTTAAAGCAGGGACATTTCCATATTGCAAAAAAGAAACATTTGGTTTAACTATGTCTGTGGGGTCAAAGGTCTTTTACTGTTTTGACAAGAGTGCAGCCCCAGTGATGCATGAAAAAATCGGTCCTAACTCGTGCCGACAGGACAACAAGTTGTATCGTTCACGTTTAATCTATTTCTACAGGGGGTCATAGTTTGAAGTAGCTTCTCCCTGTCTGCTTCAGGTTTATATTTCGACGTTCAGCGACAGCTTCATAAAGGAAAGAGGCATTCAAAGAGTCTCCACCAGCCACGCTCCTACTGCTGTAAACTCATTTCAATCAATCCTTCCTTTTTGCATCCCAAGCAGCCTCTGCTGGCTGCCATCGCCTGAAGATAACTATTTCACCACCTCTGTCATGCCTAATTAACAACTCAGATGTACAATTCAGAAATTTCGCAATTAACCTACTAAAATATTGTTGGAGGATGCTAATTGTTATGCCAGTTGCCATAAAGACTCATTTGCATAACGTATGTGCAAAAAACAATTATGAGCTGTTGATCGCGCCGGAGCCCGCAGAAAACGCTTGGAGCGATAGAGGGGGAGCGAGGGAGACGTTTGCAAGATGGGTGCTTGTGTGTGCAGATGGAGGGACAGCACTGGATCATCGTACAAAAAAAAAACAGCTTTGAGGAGCCGTGCGCGCAGACACCAGGCAGCACCGGTGCAGAGGCATCTATCTCCACAGCACAAAAGCATTTACCCCTCCAAATGAAACTGATGTGTACACTCTTGTTTTTTTCTCCCCTTTTTTTCTTTGTCTGGCTCTCCTTCTTTTCATCTTTGCTGATGGGGAAATGGAGGGTATTTGGGAGCTACTTAGATAATAGCCACATCTTCCCCGGTCCCCCTCGTGCTTTAGAGGAGGAAGCAATAGTGGCCCTGCCATTGAGACAGTCAGGAACCCAGCTGTGCGCGAGCCATTCGGCACAACACTATCTAGTCACTGCAGCCGCATCACTGGGGCTCTCTGAGACAAAAAGCAGCCAAAGTCAATTGTCTCTCCTGCTGAATAGCTTTCTGTTCTCACACATGCATTTACTGGAGCTTTTCCTGCACCAAGACAACACACAAGGTAGAAAAACCAAAGAGAATATATATAATTGTTTATATATATTCCCTGCTCATAACATGTGGTCTTTTATTTTAGCTGCAATAATAATAATAATAATAATAATAACAATACATATGTATTATTAATCACAATTGGACTGAGAGGGGTCATTAACTCTGTCAGGCAACATTGAAATGAATGTTTCCTGTAGATCTCAGAAATGCTTACCTCCTCAGTCCTAACTCTATTTACTCCAGGTAATGCTTTTAGTCGGCCTTGCATGTGGTTAATTACCGGCTCATCCTGAACTGTATTTAATTATCACAGTCTTTCCGAGTTGGACATTACATATAACGCAGACAAACTGATAAACATATATGAAATTGCTTTTCCGATCCAAATCAAACGAGTGCAACAAAACCCAGACAGTGTTTCCGAATGTGCAGTCCCTCCTTAATCCAATGCTTTAAACAGTGTATAGGAGCATTTATCAGGCTGGATCTGCCACACTCTCTCCCTCCCCTACCTCTCCAGACCCCCTGTTTCTGAACCTGACGAGTCAAAGGTCAGGAAAACAACAAGTCAATACGCAGCCAAAGAAGCGCCATGCAGCTGAGAGAGCTGTGGAGAGGGCTAAGCCTCTCTGTGGCACTCCGTGATTTAGCCTGTAATAGTTTTCTGTAATCTCTTTCTATTGATTAAACCTCACATCAAAGAGGAGTCTTGCAACAGAATCTCTCTTTTCGTGGTCAGAAATACCATATGGAGGTAATCTTTCACCTTTGTTATTCTTGCCGCTCCTGCTGCTGCTGCTGCTGTGAGTCTCTCTTCCAAGCACGAGAGCAAGACAAGGGAGTAGCCAGCAGGATAACACAAACCCAGCACAGAGGAATAACTGCAGAACTCATCTGAATCGCAGGCAATTTTCACTCAATGCATTCATTGTCTTCTCACGCAGCATACAGGCAAAAAGGTACATGAATGTAACCTTTGTCCTGAAACTGTTAGAAAATCGAGAATAAAACCATTTTAATTGACATTTTTTAAGTATATTCTAAAAGAAAAACATGAAACACTCAAAGACAAAGAACTCCACTCGCCGACCAAATCTCACATTTAGCTTATCTAAATGCAAAACCAAGAACATTTTGGGGGAAAAAAAACCCTCCTGCTAAAAACACTCAATTTAGTGACAGGCAAATGACTTCATGCTGCCACTTAATCTCATTTCTTGCATAATGCTCTCTAATTAGCATATCAAAGTGAATTAATACTTTCAGGGCATTAGCAATGCAGAAAAATGTTGTAGCTCTGCAATAACAAGTTAGAAGAGTGCCGGAAACTTCTAAACACCATTAAAAAGGCTTCACAATGTCTTGCTATTACAGTAAAAAACTTCTTTACTTCCCCGAGAAAATCAAAAGACCATTCTTTGATTTTGTCTCCGCTCGTAAAATAATACTTTAAACATAAACACGAGAAGCTTTGAAGCTGAACCCTGACCTGGCTATTCATCTGCACACTCGACAATAAGTCTGGATAACATGATACATGCGCGCAGTAATTACAGCTATGATTCTTGGAACGCTTTCAAATGTATTATTAAAAGTCACTTTCAGCCAACGGTGGATCACATGGCTAAACGACAGCGGCCCCTGTGCCATCTGAACGGACATGAAAGGGCCAAGGAAGCCCTGAGAACGATGCTACAGGAGCCAGTGAAAGGCTCACTGTGTGCTGCAAAAACTGGCCGGTCAACAAGGCCACCAGACCAGCTGACACACACACACACACACACACACACANAGAATTTGTTAGTATTTATTTTTGTATATCTGTTACAGAAGTTGTGCAAACATGATTGGGGACACAGCAATTTGGCCTACTTGTGCTAAAATCAGAGTAGTACTCTGATTTTAGCACAAGTAGGCCAAATTGCTGTGTCCCCAATCATGTTTGCACAACTTCTGTAACAGATATACAAAAATAAATACTAACAAATTCTACATGTTTGTGAGTGTTGTATGACCCTTTTGCTAATATTCCTCACCAAATTGAAATTGTTGTTATTAATTCATTTTTATTGAAAATAAAGTTTGTGTCCCTTGTTTGAATGTCCCCCCTGTTACTCTGATTTGAATCCCTCTGGACACGCCCCTTTACTATTCTACTATTTGTATGACTCAAGAAGAAGAAGGATACATTTTGAGTGGGAAATCATCTTCAAGAAGCCAAGTGAATGCGTTCTTCCTTCAACGTTTTTCTAATGTTTTAAAGAACTTAACTATTGCGGTAAAGCATAACATTTCCACCCTGTTATGCTCATTTTTAGTGGAACTGATAATTTGTTTTACATTTAGAAAATATGATGAATATATGTGTTTCTGTTGTCACCAAGTTTTAGCTTGATTATCATCACACATGTAGCAATATCCAAGTTTAGCATAAAATGTCCACCCTGTTACTGTCCACCCGGGTTACTATTTTTCACAGTAACAGGGTGCACACACAGTAACTGGGGATGGTAAAAAAAAAAAAAAAATAAGCATAATATCCTGAGCTTGACCA
>NW_011350953.1:334989-362672 GCF_000735185.1 Notothenia coriiceps | reverse complement strand
AAAAAAAAACATGGAAAATTATGTTTTTTATTTTTGAATACCCTAGCTGAAATGGCACCGAATGCTAGGAATGACCCAGCTGTGCGCGGTTATGGTGTAAACATAACCTATCTACGAATTGGATCAAATATAAAAGTCAGCCGAATTAATGTTGATATGATAGTTTGTGAAGAGAAATGCAAGATGTTGTTTAATTGTTGATATATTTATGATCCACGTCACATATTCAGTTTTGGTGGCAGTTCTCCTGTTTGTCCAGAAGTCTTCTCATCAGGGCTCTATAAATAAAGAACTACGGCAGCTGTGTAATATGTAATGCAGCCAAACCGTGTATTACAATGCCGTTATGTGATGACTTCCAAAGAGAAAAGCAATTACACTCGGAATAAAGTATTATTACTAAATGTTTTTCGGATTTCATATCGCATAAACACCATATCCCAACGTGTATTGTGACTAAACAATCCAATCACCGAGCTTAAACCATAGCTGAGTATCTTGGGTAATCAGTTCAGTGGCTGTGTATCTGTTTCCGGTTATTTTATTTTGAAATTCAGTTCCTGACGGACGCCAAAAAAGACAGAGATTATGGAATCAAACAAATAAATAAAAACAAGGATAATTGAGNACGTCTGTTTCCGGTTATTCCTATTTTGAAATTCAGTTCCTGACGGACGCCAAAAAAGACAGAGATTATGGAATCAAACAAATAAATAAAAACAAGGATAATTGAGTGTTATTGTTGAGTAAATAATAGTGTGTTATTTAGAAAAGAATAACAAATTATAAGGAAAAAAATACTACAAAAAATACAGATTTCAGTATCCTGAGGCTCTTAGCCCCGTTTATTTTCCTCACGGACGGCAAAAAAGTCAGACAAAACAATAACTGTGGCTTGATATTGAGTAAGAACCATAGACTGTGTTTAAATAAAGAACATGTTTTTATGAACCACACAGCTTCCGGTCTTCCAAGACCCGACCGGACAAAAAGACGTGTTGCACGAAACACACTACCAATAGAAATACATTGCTTTTAAAATCGTTTCGTGTGACACGAAAAAAAGGAGAAAAATCGTGTTGGTGAACACGAATTAATAGATTAAATGTCGTGACTATAACACAAAATGCCGTGAGACTGGGTTGCCCTTACACACAGACATCATCATATCATTATAAAACCATATAAAGAAAAACTATAGACTGACTGATAATTATAAACCATGTGACATTAGAACAACACTGTGTTAATTTGCATTCATCAAAAACCCCTTGGGACTTTTCACATTTCTCTGCGTTAAGCTTCATTGTGCTTCAAAAATCACCTCAGAAAGCAACGTAACCAGTGGCTACTTTGTTGATCCGTGCTACAATCTGCACCACTGTGCTGCATAATTTATTTTATTGCACAAGAAGTAAACCCCTATCACTCTTCCCCACAATCGCAGCCTTAGTAAATGTGTTTATCTTGTTTATTCCCCCCACCTCCTCTCCCTCTCTGGGTCTCTGGGGTCCGAGCGGCCCCTGTCTGCTTCCTGGTGGTGTCTGGGAGCCCAGGTCTGTGAGGCACCGGGATCATTTTCCCTCTGTAGCTGTTGTCACTAGCATGGACCCAGCTAATTCATCTTGCTAATGGCAGGTGGGTCAGTTGAGCGCTATAATTGTGATTTCCGTTTTTTTTTTCTCTTTCTGTCTCGCTCTTTTTGTGGCTGTACTTCCTTGATCAAAAAAAATAGCAAGAAAAAAAGGCAGCACAAGCTTTAAAAGCAGACAACTCTACATGTTTTACCATATCATTAGGAAGATATGAACATTCTACTGTTTTTTTAGTTAAAAGCAAAAAAATGACACATTGTCAAGATTCAAAGTGAAGTAATTTAAAATGCCATACATATTGGGTTGTGCTTGTAGTTTGAATAAAGACGTCTATCCT
Source organism: Notothenia coriiceps (assembly GCF_000735185.1). Classification (NCBI taxonomy): domain Eukaryota; kingdom Metazoa; phylum Chordata; class Actinopteri; order Perciformes; family Nototheniidae; genus Notothenia; species Notothenia coriiceps. Next base: position 360,740 of record NW_011350953.1, on the reverse strand, counting down.
AAACTGAATTAGAAAAATTCAAGTTGTGCCAGATCAGTATAGGATTTAAGGTAATTTAAGCACTAAGATTTTATCTATGCAGCACAAAACCAAATAGTATCCTTGAGATAAATAATAAAAGACACATTTTTTCCAGAATGGTTATAATGAACTCTGTGCTTTTAAAAGAGTTAACAGATTTTTTTACCAGAATGAATTCAGCAGCCAGTTGGAGTCACTGGGGCATGAATCTCTAGAGAGCAGTGGACATGGAATGAGCCCGGGCTGATTTCAGTCAGGAGGAAGGTCGTCACCACACAAATGAAAAACATGAGAAGTGGTTGAAGGTCTAATCAAGTCCTCAGACTGCACTCACTGGGAGCAATTAGGTTCCTCCCTCTCCCTCAACATAGGTAACCAGAACCTCCTATTGACATTCTCAATAAAAGGTCATTCACTTTATGGATAAAATGATCAGCCTCTATAAGCCTTAGACCTTATAGCGTAAAATGAACTTGAAAATCAGGGTCAGAGCTATGACCAAATACTGTACGATATTTTTAAAATTGAAAAGGACATAAAATCGAAGAAATTATTCACATAAAAGATCAAGAGGAATGTATTTAATGCAATAAATGCTTGCTCTTTGTGTTTGGCATCTACATGCAGGATCTTCACTGCATGAATTTCAGGACCTTGGCACCGAGTCTAAGCCAACCGCAGGAATTCATTACCATCATTGCTAGTCTGACACAAATTAAGTCCTGGTACTTTCTGTCTTGCCTCCCCGACCACAATACTTCATCATAAGTCATCCTTAATTTGTATGGTTGTCGCAGGCACTTGTTGTCAAGTCTGTTAGCTTGCAGCTCCCTTTGTCAAAGCCTGTCAGGACTGCACAGACTGGCGGGGAAAGAGAGATGATTTTCACACTCTGATTCCACCTAGAGAACCCACAAAGCCCCTTTTTTGCCTCTTAGCCATGCATGCAACATGTAAAATACAGTCAATACAATTACAAAATTCAAATGTTTGTAGAACTGTTTCCCCTCCTCTTGTTAACATGTTTCAGGAAGTATGAAGTCTTAGGGGGAATACTATATATGTTACCTAGACTCAATTCTACACCGTCCAAAATGTAAGATGATGCTGTTTTGTTTCAAAACCCTGTTTCAAAACAGGATTTTATTGATGGTGAGAACATGTTTCCTGTCTCTATTTTTCACCCCCTCGGGAGGGATCAACCTGTCTCTGTTCCCTCTCTGAGCATCTGGCTTTTACAACACAAATTAAAATTAAATACAACTTTGATGGTTACAGAGTAAAAATGAATATGGGGTGAAAATGGCTGATGATGCTGTAGAAATTGTAATTTGCAAAGGTTTTAGTTGCACAAATGTAGGTGACTTATGATTTTCCTCTTTCCTGGGTCATTATGAGCAGTATCTAAATTCTGTTAACTGTGTCTAGATTATCTTTAGCTTTAACGCAGTGAAACCGAGTAACACATATTATGGCCCCCTTTGTGGGAAGCTCTTGAGGGTTAACAGCCATATGTCCCCAGTCAAGCACACATAATGGAAATGGGATGAGAGGGTCGCCAAAATCACCCCCTGCATTCTGACCAAAGAACTGACACTGTCAACATTACACATACTGTATGATAATATTATCATACAAATCCAATGGCATCCAAAATAGCTTTTCACATAATACAGTAAGTAAAATATGATCTGCACTACAGGACAGCATTTAGAGGAAACACAAAAATGCTTCTGCGAAACAGCGTTTAAACCATAGACTGTATATATAAAGGTTTAAACCATAGACTGTATATATTTACTTTTGTAGTATAGCATATATACACAGGCTGTTTGAAAGGTCCTGTTGGTGCATTTCTTCAACAACTCATAACATGCAATTCAAAGCAATAAAGGTGCTCTTTCAAGGGTTTACCTTCAGACAGAGCCATGTTAGCTGCTTCCTCTGTAAATGAAAAAAATATATATTAGATGTTTAAACAACCCTATTGATTCCTATTGACTTTATTATTATGGGTATAAAGGCGTTTTCTCTCGTGAAATGACTGCTCTTTAACTAGCAACTAGTATAAGCAATCCGAAGCTAACTTATTATGCATGTAACCAAATCTAAACTCTGCAAGAGACAATTTTCATGCTTTCCTCAAATTCTCGTTTTAGTTTTCTTCACATTTCATGGTGGCTGTTTTGTCTTAGATTGGGGTAATTTAATACAGAAAACATGAGATTCATATTTTACAGAGCACTAAACATGTTGGCACTCTAACTCTATTGCAATGAGCAAAATCTCACGGAGCATTTATTACATTATGTGGAAAATTGCTTCTGGAGCAATAAAACAAATTCAGTGTTGCATGATTCTGCCTTCATTTGTTGAAATATTGTTTTATGTTATTTGGAAATAGTTTATCATCTTCTAATTGTTTACAACACCTGCAACCATGCATGCTTTATTTAATCTTAACAAGGTTATGTCCGGAAAGCAGCTTTGTTAAATGAGAGCACAAAGACGAAGAAAAAGCTATTGAGTAAATGGCAGATTTTCTTCATTGTTTTCTTTCATTTCAAAAACCAACAAGCAGCCCAGCAGGACTGAGAATATATTGTTATTTTGGTAAAAATGTGTTCATTTCAACGTGCCTCATTTTACTCTGTTCAGTAGTCTTTAGAATAAACCTGTCTGTGACCATGTAAAATAAGAAAGGTATCACATGTATACAGTTTGTGAGAAAATTAGGTTGTTTTAGATTCCAATGTGAATAACTCGTTATAATAACTCTCATTAAAATAATAATTGTTGATAGGTTCGCTGAAATGGTTTGATTGTTATGAGCTTGCCACATTTAAAGTTATTTTACTGTAAAGGGTTTTGTTGCTGTTGTTTTTGGAAAATGTAAGGAAAATCACCTCAAATTACGTTGCATCTCTTAGAAAATGTACTCATGTTTAAACTTCCTAAGATCTTTGTCGAAGGTTTCAATGTAATCCTATAATAAAAATACTTTACCTATGTGTTTGTTAACTGGGTTTTTAATGGAGTTGGTTTTTCTTAATGGTTACAAAATTGCTATGAGTTATATCTGAAGCAAATTATGTTTCTGAAGATGTGCAGTCAATTCCACCCTTCAATCTAGCATAAATGTGAACTCTCATTACAGGAACAATACCGGAAACAGACGTACGAAAGATCCTCAGCTCGCTGATTGGATGTTTTAGCCGCAATGCACATTGGGATATGGTGTTTATGCGACATAAAATCCGAAAAATCCTCACTTGTGGAGACTGATGATAGTTATAATCATGATCATACATTGCAATCAAAACAGATAACATACAGTTGAAAAGATAATAGACAGCATTTCAATACAGCAATACATGTTTTCCTCCTAAATCCTGAGAATATTCACACAATGAACTGTGTATCCCCCAAATCAAGAAGGAGCATATTTAAAACATAAATGATTTAACGAATACATTTATTTTGGCTATGTAGTTTATATGTGTTGATATTGCCGTTTATGTGGCATTCAGAGGAGGAAACGCAACAGCTGAGTCTGTTGAGTAAAGAGACACTTTTAACACAAGTTGGCACTTCCATCAATAAATGGTGGATGTGAATAGCTGTATTTATTTGAGAACAGGACAAAAAACTGAGAAAGGGTTATCAAGAAGTTTTCAATCTACTGATTCTTTTTGAAGCAAGGTCCATGAAGGCATAGTCTATGAAGAGGAAAAGCAACCAATTGTTGGCAAAATCATGATCCTGTAATTGTTTATGGAGTAAAGCATTTAAAGTAATTAACTGAGGTGTTGCAACCAAACAAGCCAGGCTTTGTGGTCCTTTTATTTTATTGTCAACGTCAACTGGTTTGTTCTGACTGGCAAATGGAAAAAGCACATTTCAGCAAAACACCAATACATCTTGTCATGTGCTCATAGTGCTTACTTGCAAAGTGCCAGTCTTATTCATGTCCGAGCGGGCATATGCCACACAAAGGGCACCTCACACAGAATTGATTGTATAGTCTCAGCATAAGTAGAAGTAAAGTAGTTGTACTGATTCATTGACATGACATCACAGCAAACCTCGACATCAACACATATCTGGCTATCTTTGGAAAGTGATGATGATCATAGCTGTGCTTCTCATCAACAGTGAGAAAGATTGCAATGTACAGCTGTCTGCGCGCCACATCCATTTGACATGTTGACACAGTAGGTCCTTAAAAGTGCATGTGTCAGGAACTCGGGACTAATAGCGCAATGTCTAACTTCGGAAGATTAGCCAAGCAGCGGCATAAGTTGTGGCTGCTCTGGTGTTTAGAAGCCGTTTTTGAAAAATGTGTGTGGCACTCGCCTACATGAGGAGAGAGAAATGAAGGCAGCGCGAAAGGCTCTGCAGGAGTGGAAAATAAGTGAAATGTAAGTCATAGGCAGCAATATTTTGATAAAGTAATCATGCTTCAGGAGCAAAGCTTGGACTCTGATATCAGCCTTTGGTGATTCCACGGAGCTCCTCCGAACATGGCAGCATCAGATTTACAAATTGAAAATCATTAATAATTCTAACCAGGATGTGATAAATCTGGAATCACTCCCGATGAACCTGGACACACTTTCATAAATCAAAAAGATTACTTGGACATTTTTTAAAATCTGATGTCAAAGTGTCAGGCTTACTAATGGTTTTTTTAGATCCCTCACCGTGATATATCATTAATCTGAGATACATTTGAAGTGTGTCACCGGGGCAATATGTGATCCCTCTAATATTAGGAATATGCTGGTCTGTGTCAATACAGGAGATAGAAAGGATTAAAGCGGGTGGAGGTGCTGGGGAAAAAGTTGCCGTGGGTTACATTTTGATGAGGCGGTTCAATGAATATTTGAAAATGACCATACACAGCAGGAACTGAAAATCCTCACTTGTGGAGAGTGATGATAGTTATAATCATGATCATACATTCACATACAGTTAAAATGATAATAGACAGCATTTCAATACAGCAATACATGTTTTCCTCCTAAATCCTGAGAATATTCACACAATGAACTATGTATCCCCCAAATCCACATCACTGCTGAAACACCTTCTTTATTCTGAGAGCAGCGTTTGTGAGACTTAGGAGTGCTATTGTGGAGAAGGAGGTATTGACCGTGATGGTGAGCAGGGCACCTCTGTAATCTAAATGTCATTCACTGAAAAGCATCTCCCACACAGCCAATGGCTTTCATCTGAATGTGCCTCCAAAATATTCAATTACTTTTTCTCTCCTTCTATTTCTTTCACCCTCTGATCTCCACCCTCCTTCCCATGCACTAGTTGCTTATCTGCTGTGATTATAGTCATTATGAAGCAGCCATGTCTGTAGTGAGATTTCATCAGGGGCAGACATGCTCAGTCGTTTAGTAACGGACTGAAAGAGCTGGAGATTACATTTTTCAACCACACTTGAATTACCTGTAAGTAGTATTCTCTAAACATTATTTAAATTAAACACAAGTGGCAACATGTTTAAAATCTGTTATATACTATGGAAATGCTCAACTCAGTACACTATTCTGGTGAGGCAAGGGGAGAAGTGCATGTATAACAGCACACACTTCTCCCCAGCTACTCTTTTCATGTTCAAAATCTGTTTCTCGCACGTCTCCGTCTAGGTTTCAGCAGAGGGGGTGGAGTTTAAATGCGATGGAACAAAACTCATTTTTTGACAATGACATCAAAGGAGATGGCTGCTTTTAAGTTTGAAGTGCAGCATGTTTGAAGTGTTCTGAAGACAGTGGAGTGGTAGGGCAAGTTCATTGTTGCTTCGCTCTGGGGATGATTATCAGCTGCTATCGGCGCGAATCTCTGAAACAACTGTCAGCATGACATGTGAATAATGATCTCCCTTTTTCACCTGCTGACGCCTAACCGAAGCTGACACCTAAATACCTACAGAACTACTCCAGTCAGACATTGCTTCCTTCTGTCTTTCCTTGGCTGCAGAGGCAGACAATTCATAGACATGTCTGAAATGATGCAACGTTTTATATTCAACTTTGCACTTATAAGCACTATATTAACACAATTAAACAGATTAAAACAATATTATAAGATATACAGTGAGGACATTTTAAAGTGTATTTTTAAGTCTTTTAGCCATAATTATAATGCTTATGAAGCATTTATAACTGCTGGTTACATAACGTTATAAACAATATAGACCATGTATTAAGGGTTTATTTACTAGTTAATTAAAGGCATTACTTTTATATTATTATATAAAGATATCTATTATAAATGAATATCCTGCTTGCAACCATTTTTAAATCATGTCCCTTGCAGATACAGTGCATATTTCTCCCATGATTTCCTCATGCTGTTTGATAATGGTATGAGTCAAAGAGCAATGGCTGTCACCGCCCTTAAATATAAAGCAGTCTTTGATATAAGCTGCCATCATATAACTGTTTGCCCCTAATGGTTACATTAACCTAGTAAAATAGACAGTTAACAGTCCTCCCTATACATGTAGTGAGCTGTAGATTTAGTTGGGCCTCTAAAACCCTCCTCCACTAACTATTATTGTACATGGGTTGGCAGTCTATAGTCCAGCCTGTAAAATCTTTCAGGAAGGGTCATTAAGGATATTTCATTATCTCCATATTGCCAAGGTCAGGTTGTCCATATATCCACTTTACGGCTGCTAGGGGAATATGCTGCGACTGTAGTATAATAGACCAGAAAATGTCCACACCAGGAATGATGGGAAATCAATATTAGGCCCAGCTCATCAATACAAACCCCATTTTCACAAGCAGGAAGAAGGTACTCGGTAAAAGAATGTTGAGGAAAATAGATTGAATCAGAGCCAGAAAATAAAATAAAACAATGTTTTATTGTTAATAAAATGTTTGTTTTTCTGGTGCACAATATGCTGTGAGGCTCGTCACAGAAGAGGTTTAAACCGGTTTGGCTTGATTTTGTTTTAATCTGCCAGCACTGGATCAGGCAGTCCATAAATGTCCCCGCACAGTCGTGTAACCACGTTAAAGCAGAAAGAAACATGGGTTGTGACAATGATTTGCCCCATTTGTTACAGAAGTGGCAGGGGCCTCAATCTGCCTTTGGTTTGTTAGAGGAATGTTGATGCCTTCAGTTTATTGCAGGGTAATGGCAAGAGGAAATGTAGGATACCGACAAACAAAGCGATGTTTATATCTTTACAACTTACAGTGTCAACCATTTAACTGAAGAAATCCCATCCTATATAGATTATTTTCACAATTATTTTATCGATTAATCAAAGCTTTAACACAAAACATAGACAATATGTCTATCTAAGGTGCAAGGTATACATTTTTAATGTAAAATTGTCAGTACATGGAGGCTACTTGTTAAATAAACATTGCAGAGCATGTTGTGGTCCAACAAGGAATTCACAATGTGCTATGGTGAAGAATAGAGAAAACAGCCTGTGGTTGTTTAACCAGCCAGTGGTAGCCTTGGGCGTTGTTTGTTTATGCAGCACAGCTTCCAACAAATGAATATCACACTGGCAAACTGATGTTGGAAAAAAGGACTCTGCATACAAAAGCATCTCCCTCCCTTTCCAAACTACTACCAGCATCAAAACAATCCAAAGTACTACAAGTGAAGGCTGTTACTTCTCTTGAAATGTACATTTCCGCCTTGTGTTATTGTATGGCCCAAACACTGACTCACTCCAGTTACTGTACAGGAGACACATTGTCTTTGTGTGAACATTACACATTGTCTGCTGCATGTTAATGGCTTATTGACCATGTATGGTGTAATGAGACCTTGGGTGCAGGGGCAGTCATGATATATGAGGGTGAAAATTGGCCTCTGCTGCACTGATGACCTAATTTCAATATTCAGGGACTTGGGGATGGAAATGACACTTTTCACATTTAAGTGCTCTGTATTAGCCCCTGGCTTACTGTACCTCTGCCTCCTGTTCCCACCTCACAGACAGAACCACACGCTGCACAGAGAGAGTGTTCTGGTTTGTGTGGACCCGCCAAATTTTAACCATTCATTGTGGACACAGCGAGGTGTACACCATACAACCACCAGGCAGCGTGCACGCAGAGAAAGCGGTTTCACTCGTTCCAGGAGTCACCTTCATCTTTTCCGTTCTGCTGGCTTGATGCATGCATTCAAGAAAATAAAGCAGAGGCAGATTCCAAAAGGGCTCTGTCTTCAGAGATAACCTTGAGGATGTATGGCATTTAGCATTCCGCTCAACCCCGACCATGGCTTCCTGAGAGCGGTCATGGCTTCCCTTAAGCACATATTTTGATCCCTAGCCTTGCGTAGAGGAACATTAATACCTTTTCATGCTAAATGTGAGAATTTCCTTTTTTTTCTTCGGGGAGCAGCTTCAAACTGGAATTTAAAGACTGTCATTGCATGTTAGGGCAAACAGGGGATGAAGCTCAATGACCTATTTGCATTTCTGTCTAGAAGAGGAGGAAGAGGAAGGTATAAGTGTAGTGGAAGGTTGTGAAAATGCAGATTTATTTATAATTCATCCTTTATTTCTCTTGTATTAGTGAGTGGAGGTGTCATGTTTGGCACATCGAGACTCTGTGTTCTGCCAAAGAGATGTGACGCCAAGAGAAATAGGTGTTGTTTTAACCTTGAGCCTGATTTAAGCAAACATGAATATATTACGTGTAGTATCCCTCATCCCCCAGCTGACATGCTCACACTGTATTTTTGCTATGCTACTGTATATTAAGTGCAGTTTTTACTGCAGAAAGGAATTTGAGGTGTCAGGTTCTGCACAAAGGACATGTGAACCACAATATGGCAGCTTTGCTCTCTTTCTTGATAAGAGAAGACTAAATCCTAAAAGATGCTCTGTTTGCTAAATAGATAGATAGATAGATAGATAGATAGATAGATAGATAGATAGATATAGATAGATAGATACGTAAAGAATGTTTGCACTGTGTGTGTATGTGTGTGTATGTGTGTGTGCCATGGGGACAGCGCAGTAGCTCATGGTGCTCCGACAGGTCCACCGTGTGTGGTGTTCTGCAGCATCAGCAGCCGGACAGGGGCCAGACGGTGGATTTATGATGCCAGCGAGCGGAAATGACCTGCTTCTGTCATTGGGTGTGTGCCCCATCACGAGAGGCCCTAAACTATATTGGCACAGCGCTGACAGACATGTTTGTCATCCAGTCAGTTTTGAAGATACCAAGCAAGGGGTATTAGTCCTTTGACAAGTCCCGCCAGGGCAGTAATGCACTGGTATTTGGAGGGCAGGGTGTGTGTGTGTGTGTGTGTGTGTGTGTGTGTGTGTGTGTTTGTGTATGTATGTCTATGTGTGTTACGCTGTCTTTTCTGCTCCGTCTACTCTTTCTCTGGCTTTTTACTTGAAGCGGCTCTTTCACATCAGCTCTTTGTTTGGGCTCTTTGTTTTGTTTGTGTTAAAAGTGATCAAATGTGTACTAAAAATCTTATCATAGTGTTAACACATTATATTATGCTCACTTTTAACAATATAGTGGCTTAATACAAATAATATTAATTCGTTTTTTGGTTTTCTAAACAGGAGTAATTGTGCTATAAGACACTTTAAAGAATGCATTGATTCATCGTATCTTAAATAGCACATCTCATTATATCCTAAACAATAGTTTCAAATGTCATTCATGAAACATTTTTACAAACAGTCCTCACAAACTGCATCGGGAGGGGGCTTGTAACTTTCCAGGATTAAGTGTGGATGTGTTGCATGAACAGTGACACCTTCTGGCATTTTGAAAAGAGCCAAGAATGACTGGATTGAAAATGTTCCTCACTGCCTATTTCACCTTGAAAACAGACAGTAGTCACACAGGCAGGATTTTCATTAGCACTACAAAGTACCAATTAGCACAAAATGCTGCCTGTATCTTCTGAGGGAGACAATCCAACCAGCCATTAACATATTTCAGTTTTGCTCTATGCAGTTTTTGATTGTTACACGTGAAAAGCACTTCCTTAAGATCAACTAAGGACACCTTGAATAACAAATAGTAAGACATTTATTCATACCTTTTTATTGAAAGCATTCATGATTAGTTACTTAGTGTAAGTAAAGACAGGGGAAGTCGGTCAGTGTGTGTCTAGGTGATTACATCGCTCATATTTTAATAACTTACAACCAAAATGTAAAACATTATGAACAAATGCACATGAAGATTTTGTAGGGACAAAGAATATTCCTTAGTTATATATGCATCTTGAAAAAGCTCTTGATGATTAGTTCTTTTTTTTTATAAGTGATGTTGACACGTCAGGAACATATTTAATTGAACTTTTAGCATATATCCTCAGTTTTGAGAAACATACAGCAAAATATCCATGCAAAAATACATAAGTTTAACAGCATGCACTCCTGAGAGGACACTAGCTAATTGCCTTTGCATTCATGTTTTAAGACCTCATTACTCAGCACTCATTTTGTTATCTGATCAACGTCTGTATTGAGCCCAGTTTGGGTTTATTTTTGCCCATTAGACAGGATGAACAGAAGCTCTAAGAAAGCTGGTGAAGAAAGCAAAGAGTGGCAAGTTGTAAGACATATAACAGATATTTTTCGTAACTTTAAATGTGTGATTATTGCAGGAAATATGAAGAAAGCTCCATTGGCAACTAAGCCCATAGACTGCCAAGTGGGTAATAAAGGATCCAGCTGTAATTTAATCACGATCATATCTTAAATCAATCTTTTGTCAGCGTAAAATGGATGAAAGATGCTCTAACAAAAGCAATCTCACAACAGTAAATCACTCGATCAGCTCATTTACGAGATGCATAGCATTTATTAAAGGACCTAAAAAAAAGAGCACCTCATTAAATACTTTAATGGGAGTAGAACATTCCAACAGCTTTTTTTGTTGTTGCCGTTTTGGCTTTAAAATGCCTGACCTACTTATGGGATTTACACAGCAGACACCAAATTCTGTTTCTATCCACTTGAACTTCCAAAGATTTCCTCCATCACCAAGCAACCATCTGCAGAGCCTTGCCTCACCCATCCACTCCAATGAATATTTTATAAAGATGCAAAGATTTCCTCCATCTCAGTGTGTAATCAAATGCACACAGTGCTGCAGGGATTTAAAGAAGAGATATAAAGTCACATCTTAAGGAAGAAATCCATTTTTCTCTAGTCTTGCATTCATTTAGGAATCAATGCGATTCTCGAGAGACCAACTTTTTGAATCACACACACACAATTGGAAACCCTTTTGTTATTATTCTGATCTTCTGAGCTTTAAATGCTTTCAGAGGGCAAGCATTAATGGACTGCAGATACTTAAGAAGCTACCGTGTAATGGTGCTTAACTCAATACTTATGAAACATGTAACTGGGAGAGGGAATAAGGTCAAAGCAGCAAACAAAGCACTGTACTCAAACTTAATATACAGCAGTGGCGAAAAGTAACTAAGTACATTTACTCAAGTACTGTACTTGAGTACAAATGTGAGGTACTTGTACTTTACTTGAGTATTTTCATTTGATGCTACTTTGTACGTTTACCCTTCTACAATTCAGAGGTAAATCGTGTACTTTTATTCCACTACATTTATGTAGTACATTTAGTTACTTTGCAGATATAGCTTAATGATAAACAATATGATCAACACTTGAAATTACAGCTGGAAATTATTTTAGTTAAACCTGGATTTAATTCACAACGAGTTGAAATAAATTGAGCATTTAACGGCTCTGATGAACACTTAAATGCATCGATAACTATAATCAACATATCATATCATTTTTAAATAGGCCAATCTGCATAATGAGTACTTTTGCTTTTGGTAGTTTAATTAAGTATATTTTGATGCCAATACTTTTGTACTTGTACTTACATTTTGATAGCAAGACTTTTACTTGTAGCAGATCATCCTACACTCTGGTATTTCTAGTTTTACTTAAGTACAAGATCTGAGTACTTCTTACACCTCTGATATACAGTCCGCATTCCTAGTGTGTAAGTAATAACTGGTTTATTTGTTATACAAAGTACACTTATATAACTTAAAATATCTAGCCTCGACTCCTAACTTTCAAGCGGTTAACTTAATAACTTGTCCTTTTTATTTGTGGTTAAATCTTACAATTTGTTTCCTTTTTACAGAGAAACAGAGATGAAGGAATACACTAACAAGTGATTAATTTAATGACCATATTTTTCTATAATTATCAGTGTTTTCTGCTCAGCCATATTTTCATTAGAGTGAATTGCCCTTTGGATATCTGATACAGTGTTTTCCTCTGAACTATTGGCACAGTGTGCAATCCATTTGGGTCCTCTTGTTATTTTTATTGTCATGTTTGAAATGCTGTAAAGCTGAACTGTTTTAATTAGTACTCTGCACTTTATGGAGATCATTGTTCACGCTTGCCTAATTATGTTGAGATGGCCCAAATCTCCATCAAAGGAAGCCATTATCCTACGTCGATGGTAAAGCGACGGGATTCCATCTTCACCCCCCAGACAAGGCTATTACTGTTCTGCCTTGGCACGGACACGCTAAATAAACACATTAATTTCATAGGTCTGGAAAGTTAGTGATTGTAGTTATCAGCTGCATATGGTTGATGATACAGATCCTGTACTGTGTATCACAAGTGTTTTTGCTCAGAATGGATCGACCAGCAGATTTGTGCTCTGTAATTGTTTCCTAAACCACAATGCTACTTCCTGATGGGAAACCAGTAGAGAGAAATGAAATGCTATACTTCCATTACTTACATATTCCTTTGTAATGCCTTCCTAATGGCGGTATTTAAGAGCAGTGGGGGAGGGGGATGATTGGTGATGTAGTCTTTTTTTTTTTTTTTTGCATGCATCCTTGCCTGAGAGCCTAGTGAATGTGATGTTTTCAGATTTGATTAGGCAGCCCAGGGGCCTCAGCAGTGCTGCCCTGCAATAGGCCAGCAGGGGCCTTGTACAGGCGTCTCATTGCTCACCATGCCTCAGTGGTGATGTACACATCGAGTGTGACCGCCCGCTTGATTTAAACAGCAGTCCAGCCTCGATGTGGGAGTGCGCTCACTCAGTGCAATATTGTGGCCCATTCATCCAGTAACCACTGGACATTGGTCTCTGCCAAGTATGTCGGGCTTGCCACCACATTTGTGTTTGGAGTGAGAGAATCGATGGTGTACGAGCGCCGTGAGACTTCATGATTGTGTGCCACGTTCCCTTAACACTGCAGGAACACATTTCCACACATGTATCGACAAGAGCAGATTCAGTGCAGTCCCAGTGTTAAATCCAATCAATTAAAACTTTGCTTTATTTTCTCTTACTACCTGCTACTTTACTTTACTACTATTTTATGGCAACTATACAGGGCTATTAAGAAGCCCTGCTTGCCATAATGTCATTATGAAAGAAGAAATAACCTACATTTTCTCGTTTAATAGGCTCACTTCAATACAGTCAAAAGTGTGGTGGCTAATATAAGCTAATGTAAACCAGCTTTAGAGATAATTTGTTTTTATTTACTATTTACTATTATTACCTATTCTACATGGCTACAGTTGTCTCCTTGCTTTAATGTTAGCAACTGAACACAACAGAAAGCATATAGCTCAGCAAATAGTTGTAATATAAAGTACTACAAATATACAATGCTTGACATTGTTGTGTATTGTTTTAAGATGAAAAAAAGATATGTCAGGGTTGTGAAGATATGGAAAATTTATGTTTTTCCTTTGTACATGGATGAGGTGTTATGATTTGGTTGGCAGTATCATATAACATTCAACCAATTCTATGTATTCAATGTATTTTCTCAGGGTTAAGAATAGCTCAGCTTGACCAATTTCCATGGATCCTCAGAGGAAACTTTAGATGTAACATAAAGAAAAAGTTTTAAAAAAATGATATATATGTTTTGAAATATAAAAAATATGGGAATGGAAATTCTTAAAAAAGTACAACTTAATGCCGCTTAGTTAACCCAGACCTTTTCTTTGAAGGAAGTGACCATAGGATCTCATCTGTCATGATGTTTAACTGAATGAATAACTGCTGCTTTGCACCAGGATGAAATTTAATTCACAAGTAACATCCAATGGGCAGAAGACAACTGAAACCAACACAGCGTATCCCACTAGCATAGTTACACACAGCAGCTTGGGTTCTGCCCACAAAAGGGGTAATGAGAAAATGCACAATGAAGTTTTTTTATGCTTTGATTTAAATCTCGTATTCATTGCTCCGCACCAAACAATGATTCTATTTCCAATTTAGTGGCCTTGTAAACCGGCCCATCACACCATTCCTTTATGTGAGAGCACATCAGCCTATGAGCACAGAAGTTATATTTAGAAATCCAATTCTTTACTCAGACCCTCAGCCCTACAGGCCTTTGCTTTGCACAAAATGACCAAAGTTATTTTCATTTCCTAATGGTCACCCCAGCCAAGCAGTAATGAGCAAGGCCGAGGAGGATTGTTATTTTCTTAAGGACCAAATTAAAAAGAAAGAAAGAAAAAAGAAAATCCTGAGTAGTTCCATCATCACAAAGGCAAGCCTAGAGGAGAGTTTGCAGTTCATTAGTCTACACGCTTGGTCCTGTTGGTCCTACAGGGTGAGGGAGTATGGGTGATAAATTGTGCATCCATTCACCTCCACAGTGCAGGTTGTCATTAAAGGCCCAATCTGGAATTGGAATATAGTGCCACCTTTGAGAACCACCTGCTGCAGTGGTGTTTGTATTTATTTTGAAGGGCTGGGGGCTTTTATAACTGCCAGAGAGAATGGCTGAAATAAAGACCACCAGGTATGTTAGAGCCCTTAAATGTATTTTGAAGCCAGGATGATTTAGCTTTGGTAAAGTTTATGAACCGTGTGAAATTGTTTTTTTTTTGGTAATGCAGTTCAAAGAGTAACCGGTAGATTTATATATATCACCTGTATTTCAGGTTCATTATGCTGTATTCAAACTAAAAATAAGATATTTAATAAACTGTCAATTCCCCTGATTCTGGATCAGTGCAGTGTTGCTCATTGTTTGTTGGTACCGTACCACAGGTGGTGTTCTTCTGCTTGATTCATAGGTAAGGCCACTGCTGTATATCAACTGGAGGTAAAGCTGCCAGGTACATGATGTAGTTCTTACACTTTTGGACTCTTCACTGTGTCGCTGTGATGAAGGCTGACATGTGAAGTATGACATCATGCCTCTGGGCAGCTCTTTTTGTGCTCTGCACCAGCGAGGTCACTGGTCTCCTAATGACTTCCTCGGGGTTCAAAGCCGGCCTCCTTCTCTGCAGCCCATAGGGTCTCCCCCCCCACCCAGCGCCGCTCACCCAACATGGGCAGCTCAACGCTTGGCTAGCCTCTCTGCTCATTGTTCTTAATCAAGAATTGTGAGGCATAAAGATGCATGAAGTCAGTTCATGCATGCCCACTGGGGTCCTCTTTGTCAGACAGTCAGATGAAGCGGAAAGAACCTCTTATGCTGCACACACACACACACACACACACACACACACACACACACACACACACACACACACACACACACACACACACACACACACACACACACACACACACACACACAGAAATGATGGCTACTACTGGCTGCTTTGCATGCGAGATGATCACATTTGTTTTGACTACAAGCTCCTGCACATTATCTAGTATTGGATACAGTTGTTCTGTATTGTAATTCTACAGCTCCACATCCTCAGATCTTCAAAGTGATGCGTTTTCAGCACACAGATATTTATTCTTGGTCCAAGTAATGGACCACAGGCCTGGAGTGATTTCTTTCTTACTGCTCCTGCATCTAAAGGCAGGATGAGAGGCATGTAAATCAGGCAGCCCATGTACTTCTTTAATATTTAACATAGGTTATTAGACAGGGCAAAGATTTGACCCCCGAGCGCTTCTGCACATCACATGAATAACTAATGTTGGCTGATTATGTTAATCAGTAGTACCAGGCAGTGATGACCAGGAACGCAGCACCACTGCTGCAGGAGAGAGCTATAATCTCAGACGCATCACAAAAACACAGCCCGAGCCCATCATTAGCTCTGAAACACAGACACTGCACACTGTGTGCAGCAAAGGGTGATTTACACTTCACATGCTCAGCTTGAATTTTGCTTTAATATGTATACTGGAGATAAAAATGCTGCATTTGGGAAGCTACTAGCTGTGATCTCCCTTAACAGATAATCAAATATTTGCATAATGATAAGAACACTGAAGCTACACCAGGCAACTCTGCATGTCGGCAGATCCAAATGGCAGCGAGAGGAAACAGAAAATGTGAAACTTTGATATCTGGAAATCATGTAATGTGTCTTCAACTCAAACTATCCAGCTTACCAGATACGCTTGATGTGAAATTATACCAAATACACAACAACAAGATTCGCTCATACATTTATATCTGTCAAATGATGTACGTACAATCCTCACCAGGAATTTATGGCGAGCACATATTGCAGATCAGAAGTATAACATCCACATTATAGTTTTGATAAGACCCCTCTGTAAAAGTCTCTTACGGAAGGTTTCTTAACTTTCAATCAGTGCTTTTTCCGCTTTATGTATGGAAAATTCAATGTGTGTCTGCATGCATGTAATGGCTATGCCAGCTAGGGCATTTTTATCATATGAGTAAGTGAACTTTAGATGAGCTCAACCAAAACACTTATTTTCTTTTCTTTCACAGATGACAGTGCTGATTTTAAAAGCTTATTGCTGCGTCATAAAGAAAGTGCCTGTCTTCACTCCTTTTTGTTTTGAGGCAGATAAAGACATACTCTTGGAAAGCCATTTAGAGGTAGAAGCGGCTTGATCGTGGCTATATTCCATCCCCATCACCAGAGTTCTTTGGCCTCCACCATAAAGAATTCCAACGAGACAATTTTGCGCAGTGTGGGGTGAGCTGACAGGGAGTGTTATTAAAGCGCAGGGTGCTGACCGCTCTCAAAGTTATTAAAGTGCTGTGAGATTGTGTCTGTGATAGCCCTGCCGGTCGGGATGTCCTTCACACACACAGGTACATTACAGTGGGGATGTGGTCATCGCGGGGAGAGGGGGGTGAGGAGGAGGAGGGGAGTAAAGGTAGACATATAACCACCCACTTGGAGCAGTGTCATTGTCTTCATTCCCCCATTAAGGATAACCATAGTTAACTCCAGGCTAGAGATTCCCTCTATTATCAGTGTAAATAATTCAGCATTACAGCCTCTTAACATTTAGAAGTTGGGCCGCTCAATGGTTGTTCAGGACATGCGGGAAATGAAACGTATTCTAAATGTAGCATGCATATACCATTTAAATTGAAATATTTTTAAATCTTATGACATTGTAAAGCATTAGCATTCAGGAAATATTGAATGGTAGGTCTGTGATAGTTAGCTTTACTCTGAGAAACATTAAAGTGTCTAGGAAATGTTTGATATAAGGCTATGGCTGACACTGTTTGGTCTTTTCCTGTGAAAGGAATATTGGCATTTAAGGATAAGTGTTGATTTAAGTTCTTTGCTGAGAGTTAGATAAGAAAGGTTTGTATGACACCTAAAACGTTTGTCTTAATTTTTCTTACTTTTTCCTAAGATTATCCAGCAACCCATTTCCGCTTGTATACACTATCTTTAAACCTACAGTACATCTTCACTAGAGGACAATCGGTTTAGGCAATAAAACTACTTTTTTAATTTTTGTTTAAGATTCACATGACAACAGCAGTTGATAAATAAACATTTGAGTTAAAATAACAAGGAACAAATAACTCCATTCTGGTTTCACATGGGACACCAACATTCTCCTGTGTTAAAGCCGGTTATTTTTGGAAATATTTGTATAGTTTACAGGAAATTGTGTAAAACTTTTCCTATTAACAGGCTAGGCCAAAGGCAATGTCAGTAGATTCATATTTTAAAGCAGAGTTGAATCCAATTTCTCATCTAAGTGTCATCAAAATCAAACTACTTCTTTAAAATGTGGTCTTCTTTAACCTTGCATGGTGCCAATCTGGGTTCTGGGAATCCATAGAAATTGACTTTCTTTCATTTTAATAAATGTAACAGTAATTATTAAAGAAAGCATCACCTCCCAAAAAATCTAGCTAACAAACGATTATAAAAACAAGAGGCTCAAAAGCATGATATTTATATTTATTTACAATATTGTAAAAATCGCATAAGAATTATTTTTTTTAATGTACAGAAAGGACTACAATAGTATTGATCAAATTAGTGTGAGGGCCTCACTGGTCTGCTGTCTGGGGTTGAGCCCCTAGGTGAGTTTCAGATTTGAGTGGGGGGGGGGGGCAGCTGCCTTTGTAAAATGATAGGCAAATGGGAGGAGGTCTAATGGACTGATTCTGTGTGTTTTAGAGGAGAGAGAAGAGGCCTGCAACATCAATCTGCTGTCGGCTCCCTCTCAATCTGTTTCAGCTCCGCTCTGACATGACAGCATGAGGGACTACAGGCCTCGATTCATCACCAGGTCTGGAAATAACAGGACACTTCCAGTTTGTCATACTAGATTAGTCTGTGGCCCGTAACCACTGTCCTTAATAGAGTCTCCAGCGTTTCATCTGAGGTGTCCACTAGACCACCACTGTAGACCCCAGGGGGAACACAGACGCTGTATCGACATCTTTTGTCCTGCCTTACATGTCGAGACCGCTGCACCATATTTCACCTCTACTGTATAAGGGAAGAAAAGGAAGCAGAACAATTCATACACATTTTCTTATTTTGAGGATTTGCATGGATTATCAATCATCAAAACTGACGTGTGGAAAATATTTCCAACCAACAGAAAAACTCTGAAGCTCCAGAAACAATTCTCCATGGCCTATAAATCTATATCCTGCTCATAAAATCAATTGATTGTAATCCATAATTTTTCCTAATTGGCGATTAGATTTAACTTTGTGGATCACAGGTCCTGGCAGTGGATGAGCCTTGGTCTTTAACAAGTATTTGACCATCCAGTGGGGAGGTGTAATGGACAGTGCAGGGTTAGGCCAGGACCGTGATACAGTAGCTCCTCACTGCCTCCTCTCCTGACCTTGACTGGCAGTATTGCTCTTTGAAAATCTAAGTGCCCATCTTACAGTATGCCTGAAGCAATTTAGGAGTCCATACACATTCATATAAGTCCAACTTATTGATCCTTTGGCTGCTGTTCACACACAGTCTGGCAATGTAGAGTTTCAATTATCACTATGTGACCTGCCATTGTCTGGGGAAAGAGTGTGATCTATGGCCAGGGAACCTGAACGTTTGCAGAAAAAAGATAACAAAGAAAATGTGTGAAACATCGACACAACCAGCATGTGTTCAATAAATAGATATTGTGACCTGGTAGACAAAACGCAAAGATAGCTAGTAACATTTTAGACACGCATGTCATATCCTGTCTCCAAGGACAAAAGCTGGTATTCAAAGTAAACATAGACCAACCAAAAAGACAACATCATGATTCAACTATGTCTCAATTAGGTTTGGGGTGTAATGGATTTCATGTAGTGTATTGAAGTAATCAGATTACAAAAAAAGGGAACTGTATTACGTTACAGTTGCATTAAAACAGTGTTTATTTTTAAACGGTGATTACTAGCAAGATTACAGAGTTTCGAAAAAAGGTTGCCAGAATTGTATTTGTGGTTTTCAATGTCTGCTTCTTCTTTATTTTAAATATATTTATTTGGATAGTTCAACAAACAAATAGGTGTTGGCTTTTAATTCATTTATTAAACTAAAACAGCACTGTAAACTATACAACTATACATTTTTTAAGAGATGGAACGTTTTTGATAAAACATATCTTGTTTTTCATTTTTATGTTTTGTTTACACTGTTGTATTTATTGCCATTACATTTATAATTGAGGTAATCCAAATGTGAAGGAAATAAATCAGGTTACATTATTTCATGATCATTACATTGATTGGGTTACATTTTTGACATGTAACTAGTAATTGTAACGGAAGTAATCCTCCCAACCCTGATCTCAATGATTTTTACACATAATTATATTCAGCATTGTCTGCAGATATACAGTATGGAGGCAGTGGAGTCAAAGCCCCCGATGGATACAGGGTTGGTGGGTGGTTGCTTATTTAGGCTGGCATGATGTGTGCTGTCTGTGGCTCCAGAGGCTGCCCCTCTTCTTGTTTACCTGGGAGTCCTTTGGGGTGAGGTTGAGCTGAAAAGCCCAGTCGGAGGCAGTCAAAGGGAGCGTGGCGCAGTCTTGACCCTGGCGCTCCACTCATTGTGTAGTGCAGCGGTGTAATGAGGCCCTGTGTGGATATTGATATGACAGAACAAAAGGCCAAGGTGCAGTAAGGACAGCAATCCACACGTTTCACACCATTTGTTTTTCACACCGAATCCATCACATTAATGGGTCACCTTTCTGTGACAGCTCATGATTACCTGCTTACCCATGGAGAGAAAAGGGGGTGAGAGAGAGAAAGGAAGGTAGAGAGAGAAAGCCTGGTAAGTGCAGAGAGAGAGAGAGAGGGATATGAAGGAAGATAGGGAGCCAGGGTGCTCCAGTACTGAGGGTAAGGGCGAGTTGGGGTTGGAAGGGGGCTCAGGGAGATGGGGGATGGGAACCTGGTGCCATTTTTTTTATTCTTTCATGAAGATTGGCTCCGGCCCTGTCATCATCCCCACAGAGTGAATTTATGACAGGTCAGCTCTCCATGTAGTCACCTGATGGATGGAGAACATCCAAGTTTATTTGGGGCACACTGGAAATGGCTGAACAATTCCTCTAAGCACCAACAGATCTTTTTTCTTGTCCCTTTTTTTGCACGAGGAGAACACCTACAGTACAAAATAGATTTCCCCAGAAATTCCCGCTCAATTGTACTTCTCTATTCTCATTTATCACCTATTTTAGCTTCCTAAAGTACCTTTTTTATTGTAGAGTTTACATGAATTGTGAGTAGGTAATGGATTTATAATGCTGGGTAAGTGAATAAGTATGAGCAATAAAATAATAGAGAGCAAGTGTTTTTCTCCCATTGATCACATCACTTTATATGAAGTTTTATGATGTATGACTGTTTGCTCTGTTTTTCTTGCATCTCTATGCTGATTATTGCCCATGCATGGCTCATTTGCTGTTATGTCCAGCAATTATAAATGCTAAAACTCTTGACTTGGATACATTTTATTGCTGCAACAACGAGTCTGCTGCTGATACTCTGGCAGGATGATTTAGACAAAATATTATTTTTTTTCAAATGAAAGTTGCTTTGACACCTGCTCTGGCCTCACTCTGAAATTACAAACTATTGCAGAGGAATACTTAAAGGTGGGGTAGGTAATTTTGGAGAAACCAGCTCTAGTGCGCTAGAATTTGAAAATACACAGCCGGAAAAACTCTGCCACTTCCTTACAGAGCTCCTCCTCCAACACACACGAACGCGCACATGACCAATGAGGGCACGAGATAAGTTTGTGCACAGATGGAAGGCTGACAGGCAGGCAGGCCATCCAGTTATTTTAGCCGGGTCGTGCTTTTTACAGTACCACGGCTTCCACAGATGACATTTTTTTATGGATTTTTTGTCAAAGCAATTAAGATATTCAATGGTATCGGGATGTTAAGAGCATTCCATGGAATATAACAAAAAGTGAATCTCGAGCCGGGTTCTCAAACTTACCTACCCTGCCTTTAAGTTTGATTTCCAAAAGTTAGAAAAGACTTTGGCTTCAGAGAGTATACAAAGAAAATAGCTTTCATACTCAGCTTCTCTCAGTATTTTATTTTGTTTTACTGTTTTGCTTGTGTCTTGCAAATATGTTCTGCTTAGCTCAACAGCAATTGATGCCTTCCATTCCCAAAGCACCACTCCCAGTGTCATCTATGAAATCTTAAGTCACTTAAGACGTCATTGCTGCGAAATGGCAAGATCTCATTTTATGATAAAATAAGACTAAGCTATGTATCCCTAGAAAGACCTTAGCTCAGCATATCAGGTGAGAGGCAGGGGACGATAAAACAGGAGAGGGAGAGATCACTTTGTCCCAAATTAAAAGTCAGAGTGTCATCTTTCCGTCTAATTGCCTGGAACCATTATTGGACACTGCAAAAAATAGTGTCTGCATATGCATTTATTTTGTAATCCATTGATGTACTTCTCTCTGAGTGTAGTCTCCAGGGACCAAAGCCCAGACATGCTAACATGCTCTTTTTGTATGAATGGGGGAACGATTGCAGCCTGTACTGCAGAGAGACAGTTGGCCATATGTCACAGCACCCAGCAGATATGAGGTGATGGTGTCAATACATCTTGCGTCTGCCCAGTGGAGGCTTACTCCGCATTACACTAAAACATGAATAATATGAGTGGAACAACGCTGTGTTGGGCCCGGACGTAAATCAGAAGGGAGAGAAATTGCTGACAAGTTTTGCTATTAAAAGATAATTGTAATCAAGGTGCAAGACGAGCAATGAAGTGGTGATAGCAGATAGATAGACAGCTGCAAAAGATGGATTGTTTTAATTTGCACCAATTAAATTGAAGTTCACTGGATCATCTTCCTCAATCTTCATGAATACTTGATTTTGTGGCCGCTACAAAGCTATTAAAAAGAGTGATTGGACTCTAACACTTGGTATACTATATTTTATGCTATACTTTTATTAACCCTTTGTAATAATAGTTTTTTAATAAGAGGTACTAAAAGATACTATAAGCATAAAAAAGGCCTTATGCATATTACGATTATGCGTATTGCTTTGTCTTTAAATTATCTCACGATAACAACTCATGACTGTGTCACTGCTTCTGTCCAGAGAATAGTTTTACCTTTCTATATAAATGTATAACCTCACTGTGTTTCATCTCAACATTAAGCATTATTAACCTGTTAAGCCCCAAAGACCCCTTCGGCGGGTCTTTTTTTTTCCCACGACACTGTATCTCAGGGAATCTTAATATTTAAGAACCTATTAATGTCTTATACCAGATTAACGGGAAGAATCTCAGCTAACTGACGATACAAACCATTTTTACCAAAACAAAACACAAGTCTCATAAGAAGCATCTAAATGACCCCTGGGAATACATTGCAATCAGTTGAAAGCTCTTTGCGTCCGTTTATGAAGCTGAAGGAGCCTCGGCATGTCCCAACTGCACGCCACGGTCACCCTGACCAAGCGTCGCTCCTGGACGCTTAGGGAGTGAGAGTGTGTTGATCTGTCAGTGATTTGTTTAAAAAAAAATACAATTAAATATTGCTTCAACACCGTCACAAGAAATTGTCACTCCAGGCATATTTTTATTAGATTGGTAAGAAAAACCGCTGATGTGGCCTTTTATGCATTTCAGCCCATTCCCCTCTAACATCCTCTGCTCGTGCCTGTGCCTGTGCCCCCTCCCCCCTCTCTTTCCATGTCAGCACTTCATCCCAAATTGTCCACAGTATTGAATGTATGTAAGCCGCTTTGGATAAAAGCGTTTAACAAGGGACATGTAATGTAATGCGCTTTTATACAATAACAAAGCTTCACATTCATATCACACAACGTAACAGCTGTTTGCTGGTCTTTGTATGATGTCTGAAAAGTGGTCAGCTGTGATGATCTTGGTCCTCCAATTCTTTCTGCTTTTCCAGAATTGTATTTTACACCAAAAGTGACTCACTGTGCTTTTTGTTCCCAAGAAGCCTTCCCTGGATCTTCAGTGTCATTTCCACTCAGGAAACACTCACTGAAATGTTCTACTTCCTGTAAATCTCAAACTCACTTCAGTGTTTGGTCAGTGTCAACTCTGTGAAATCACTTCATCTCCAGATAAACGGAATCACTTTATGGAACAAATACTCTGCAGTCCTTTTATTTCAGTTTTAGCTACTTATACAAACATGTTTACACTTTTGCCTAATGTTGTTTTTTCTTTAACTTTATCCCAGTTTAGCCCTGAGCCTGTTTTTCAGGACTGAGGCTCGAAAATGACATTTCCAGAACAACTGACTACCTTCACTTCTAAAAGGGGTAAGTTAATCATCTTTTTTCTCAAAGCAATGATAAACCTGTGAGTTGGATGTAGAAAAGTCAGAATCAATATAGAATTTTTTTATTTTAAAGTAAATTCAGATTGAACATAGTGATGTAAATGATAGTATCCGTCCAAAAAAACGTAGTGAAAACTACCCTTGAATGATGGGATAGTAGACTAAAAACTTTAGGAATCCAAACTATAACCTATAAGTACCCTGTATCAAGATTGATGCAAAACAAGTGACGTTTGACCTTTTTTTAGAGATTTAGCAAAGAAAACCCACTTCTGGGGTCATTTGGGTGCATTTTCCATATCTCTGGCCCCCCTCTATNCGAAGCTTTCTCAGGGTGGGCCAATGAGTAAACTGGGGTGGGCCTGGGCCCACCCTGGCCCTATGGTGGCTACGCCACTGGTCTCAGGGCATCTTAATATTTAAGAACCTATTAATGTGTTATACCAGATTAACGGGAAGAATCTCAGCTAACTGACGATACAAACCATTTTTACAAAAACACAAGTCTCATAAGAAGCATCTAAATGACCCCTGACCCTGAGCTAAAAATGCTAACGCACTTTGGCACAAAACTCAAGATAAAGATACCCTTATTACTTACTTAACTGCACATACAAGATATCCGATTAAACCTGAGGTTCCACAGATTATATAGGTATAGTATCATCACTGAGCGATCCGAACTCGCGACAGGGGAAGCAAACACAGACATCACAACATGTACCTTTACGGAGCTTTTACGGGAGATCGTCTCACCGTAGCTGTCAATCTGATCAAAAGACGTGTTCAATGGCATTAAAACGAGAAAAAACGCGGCTGAATCGGTTAATCCATAGGTTGATAATGTGTCCGTCGCTTTGAAAAAATTATTTATAATCCATAATTCCATTTTTATGTAAAAATCGGAGAGCAAAAGTTAGCTGCTAATGGTAGCCACCAGAGTTATAGCAGCTTCCGGTTTTGGCTATGCGTCACTCTCACTCCATATTTGGTAATGTGTGTGTGTGTATGTGGGAGTTCCCCTCGATTCCATTGGCTCTGACGGTTAGAAAAGAGATGTCAATCATCAAAATCGACCAAGGGGGGCCAGAGATATGGAAAATCCACCCAAATGACCCCAGAAGTGTTTTTTTGTTGCTAAATATATCTAAAAAGGTCAAATTTCACTTGTTTTGCATCAATCTTGATACAGGGTACTTATTATATGTTGTAGTTTGGATTCCTAAAGCTTTTAGTCTACCATCCCATCATTCAAGGGGGGTTTTCACTATAAGTAATTATTTTTTTCTGGACGGACACAATAATTTACATTTTTTTTACTGTGTTCAATCTGAATTGACTTTAAAATAAAAAGATCTATATTGATTCTAACACTTTTACATCCAACTCACAGATGTAACCTTGCTTTGAGAAAAAATATTATTAATGTAACCCTTTTAGAAGGTGTTACGGTTGAGTGAAGGAAGCAGGACCCAAATGCAGATAACGCTGAAAATGCCTTTATTTCAAGGATAATATAGACAAAACAGAACACTCACCGGTGAACTCAGTCACAAACAAAAGACGAACCCACACTGAACACAGGAAGAGACAAGACTAAAAACTAGGGCCACCAGAGTGGGTGGAGGGGGTCTGGAGGACGGGCTTTGGGCTGACAGCCCAGGAGCACAGCGGAGGACCCGAAGGG
>NW_011350953.1:332462-334964 GCF_000735185.1 Notothenia coriiceps | reverse complement strand
ATTCTGATGTACAGTTTCAAAATAAAAGACCTTTGGGGATAGGGATGATAGCCAGAGATAAGGAAAATCCACCCAAATGACCCCAGAAGTGTTTTTTTTTGTGCTAAATATATCTAAAAAGGTCAAATTTCACTTGTTTTGCATCAATCTTGATACAGGGTACTTATTATATGTTGTAGTTTGGATTCCTAAAGCTTTTAGTCTACTTATTAATGTAACCCTTTTAGAAGGGAAGATATGGTCCTTTGTTCTGGGAATGTCATTTTCTAGCCTGAGACCTGAAAAACAGGCTCGGGGCTTATTAAAGCTGTACCAGCTGACCAGTTCTTCGTGTGGAAATTTGGGTTCTTTAAGTGGAATGGTCAGTTATTCTATATTTTTCTTGCTCCCACCTAACTTCAAGGAAAGAGAAACACCGACAATGCCTGAGTCCATCTCCCAATACTTTTTAACTTCCAAGCCCGTTGGTTTCTAGTGAAAATGTACATCTTTAAAAACGGGTCACAAATTCTGTAAGTAAATAGTGAATTTGTTGTGGACAATTTTTTGCCGCAGATGAGTAAATATTGGGCATTACGGCAGGAGTAACTAAAAAATATATATAATTACCTCATTGGGTCATTTATGTGTTTTTAAAACGTTCTGGACTTCAATTAAGCTCAGGAATATGATTTATAGAGCTTCGTCTGCACAGGCAATGCTAAGCTTTGATAGGGTTTTTTATGATTATTACATAATGAATTAACAATTCATTGTTGGTTTTTCATGAGATGTGTTGACATAAACGATGAGCAAGTTAGGTAAGTCAAGTTTTGCCTTTTTCTTTGCTACTTAACAGCATATTGAACAAATTACAGAGCTCATCAGTCGTTAGGAACATTGCTAGAGGGGGAACGTAAGTGGGCATTATAATACCTTCCTTATGGTTATCCCACGGATGAGAAGAGAACAACTTAATGTTGCACAAACACACATAATCACACTTGCACATACATATATGTAAGACATTTATGTATATAAAACATGCACATATGCATATGTATTTGTGTGTGTAAAAATTCAGCTGGAATACCTTTCATTCCTCAAATGTCAATCCTTTTATTCTGGTTTTCATGGTCAATTTAAAAACAATCTAAACAAAGAGAAATGTGCAAATTTTCCAGTCTGAAATCGTTCAGTCTTAATTGATGCTGATCCTCTCTTGATGGTCATGTAATTTCTAAAGGTCAGTGATCTTTATGTTGGTTAAAGTCTGATATATAGAATACACTTACAGTATGGTTTGAACAACCTCAAAGGGAGCACAGAGACCTTTTGGAGCAGAAACGTCATGTATTTAAGGAAAAGGTATTTGGTATTGGCAGATGTAAATTGATGTTGTAAATCACAATTTCACACACAGGAGAGGCAGTGTGGCTGTGAGTGTGGTGAAGCGTTTCAGCGGGGGCTGGGAGCAACGTTCCACAGCGCTTGCTTCTGAGCCAGACTCGCTCCGAGGCAGGGGTGATTAGTGCTCGTTGGTAATTTGGCAACCTTGACCATGTAACCTTGCTAAAGCTGGATTAACATTTTACCCTGGAAAAGCCAGAGATGCCTTAAAACATGTTCCATTTTCCTGCTGCTTGTTATGAGACAACAGCCTACAGAGGCTATTCAAATAAGTGCCCGTACTATGGTGCATGAGCACTCAAGGAGAAAGTCTTATTAGACTTAAGCATGCTAAGTGTCAAAGAAATGTTGACATATCCATCTGACCAGTCACTGAAAACATCACACTTTACATATTGTGAGCACATGAATCCCTGGGGTTAACAGCCATGATAACACAACAACGTATACGGGCCATTCTACCGAATTGGTGCAAAGTCAGGTTGGAACAGTTTTGAAATGTTGTTTGTTTATCCCCCAAAATGTTGTCCATATATATATTCTTGCTCGAATGCACTTCTTGTAAGTCGCTTTGGATAAAAGCGTCAGCTAAATGCAATGTAATGTAATACACATTTTGTACCATATCTAAATTACACATATCTAGTTAAAGAACCGTACATTTTTATATCGTATTTTCAGGAATATTGGAATGTTCTTCCTCTACCAAAAATGGTCATTACCGAAACATAGTAAATTCACTGTAGTAAAAAAGTATTATATTAACTTGTTAATATTGTTTTACATTCCCTTCTCTAAATAGTATTTTAACAAATATGTCTTGAGGGTTTTCACAATTAAATCAATGCATTTGAATTTTTAATCAATTTTCAAAGTTCAATTTATACAATTCATAAAAATGATAATGCAAACTTTCTTTGTAAAATGCATAATACTGATCATATTGATTCCAGAGTTGATGATTGTTGAAATTGAACATACATTAAACCAATCAGTATCATATCATTTTAGCTGATAACTCAATATACTTATTTTTTTACAAAACGTCCAGTGTTTCGGTAGTGACCACAGTATTTTGTTTCGGTAGTGACTGCACTGTTTCGGTAGTGACCA
>NW_011350953.1:260346-332422 GCF_000735185.1 Notothenia coriiceps | reverse complement strand
GAGTTTGAAAATACACAGCCGGAAAAAATCTGCCACTTCCTTACAGAGCCCCTCCTCCAACACACACGAACGCGCACATGACCAATGAGGGCACGAGATAAGTTTGTGCACAGATGGAAGGCTGACAGGCAGCTAGGCCATCCAGTTATTTTAGCCGGGCCGTCTAAAATGATCGGTCGTACTTTTTACATTGCTACGGCTTCCACAGATGACATTTTTTTATGGATTTGTTGTCAAAGCACTTAAGATAGTGTGCCTTGGCAGTCTCAGAAGAGCATTCCATGGAATATAACAAAAAGTGTATCCCGAGCCGGTTTCTCAAACTTACCTACCCCACCTTTAATCTGTTAAGATTGTTTTACCTTCCCTTCTCTAAATAGTATTTTAAGAATTATTTATTGAGGGTTTTCACAATTAGATTAATAAAAGTGATTTTTTAATCAAAGTTCAATTTATACAATTCATAAAAATCATAATCCAAACTTTCTTTGTAAAAATGCATAATACTGATCATATTGATTCCAGAGTTGATGATTGTTGAAGTTTATATTTAATTAGTATCATATCATTTTAGTTGAGTCAATATACTTTTTTTACAAAACAACCAGTTTTTCGGTAGTGACCACAGTATTTTGTTCTCAAGGTTGTATCATATTCCCTCAACCTTATTGATTAATCTTAACTCATAACATGCCTATGTTGAAGTGTGGATGTTTGAAGCTACTGACCCAGAATCAGCACTTTAGTAACAGGCTGAAATAGAGGGGAATGAGGCTAGAATGGGTGATCTGTTTAGTATTTTGATCAAAACACTTTATAGACAGGTTTTTTTATATATCTGAGACCTATAATATATGCCTAACAATAGTATAATAAGAGACCTTTAAAGTAACACACTGATTTTCAGACTTTAAAACACATTTATTTCAAAATGGTGGGATTTGCTTACCATTCCATTTTGTCACTACCGAAGCGATCATGTCAATTACCGAAACGTAACCATTATGTTTCGGTAGTGACTGTTTCGGTAGTGACGATTCTAGCTCAAATTGAGCATAACCAACTAATGCTAGCAAGTAGGCCTACATGGCTAGCATACACGTTTTTGAAGAGGTTTACACACATAAAAACCAAATACTTTGCATAAAACCCCGAAAAAGTTTACTTAATTGAAGATAAATGATGTGTTCGGTAGTGACAATTCTTAAGGTTACACGCCAATTTTCCAATTGTGGAACAGATATTATATCGAAAGTAAGGGATATAGCTACTTGCCATTCAGCCATGAGGGACAGGGATGCAGTGTCACTGCCTAGTCAAAAATGCAGGGATGTGGCTTAAAACCAGGCTCAGCCATTGGACTAAAGCCCCTTGTGTTTCGGTAGTGACATGAAAACTGGTGAAATTTTTTGAGTATAGTTTTTTTATTAACCCATAATAAATCTAAATATTCCAACTTCTGTTTGAATGTAATCATAATAAATACACCATTGAACACAATTTAAAAAAACAGTTATAAGTGTTATTTACAGAAATTGAAATTTAGATGTCAGGGTTGGGGACAGCTACTTCCCAATAGAAAGTACCCTATAAATGTTGTTTTTATATATATTAAGCTTATCACTATATCATTGAATGCCTTGTGTTTAAATAGACCATAACATATTTTTAGTAAATATCTATTTCTGAATACTTAATTGTTTTTTAAAATAGTTTTTCTTGTTGTGGGACCGCACTTTGTACTAATTTACATGAATTCAATACACAATAATAAACAATATTTAATTTGCAGACCTGATTATGAAAGAATATGTTCTTTGCTCATACTGCACAAAAAATGATTGGGTCAAGAGGATACCATTATGTTCCTCTTTTAAGAAAGAGAAGCTCTCTAACACTATTGACCGCTTTAATTTATTTTGCCATTGATATCTAAAAGTGCATGGAACTTGATTGCGTACTTAATAATTAGTGTATGCATTTAAATGGGAGAAAAACAAATACATTTAGAATACAAATTAAACTAGCCATTGGCAAAATTATGGCAAAAATAACACAATTTTGCTTCATGTGATCCACATTTTAAATTCTGACACATTTTACGTTGCTTTATGTAAAGATACAGATTTATTGAAGGTGAAAGACACTCAAAGACGGTGACAAATGACGTCCTCTCTGGAGAGATAACTACAAAGCCTCCCCCACTCTCCCAAAAAATGCAAAAATATCCCTTGAAGGACCAGTTTCGCATTAGCCTTTCCTGGTAATTGTTCTCCATTTTGCTTAAAGTCCTGTTTTTCATTACAATACAAGGTTGTTTGCTAATTTCCAAATGCACCTCCTGTTTTTGTGACATTGGTATATCAATGGTGGTATATTGCCCTCCTACCAAAAGTGTGGGCTTATTATTGAGCCTCTTTATCTTTACTGTAGCTAAGTTGTTAATTAGCTAGACCTTGAATTAGATTATTTGCATGTCTGAACAAGGGCTAAGGTATTAATGCTCCCTTAGGACAAACTGTAATAACCTCTTCGGTGGCTCCAAGATCCCTGTGGAGGGGGCTGCATGGACGCTAGCCCCTGGAAGGAGGGAGAGAGCACAGCCATTTCATCCAATTAGCTGTGGATTATACTGCTCCTCTCCCTTTGAATCCTATTTGCTGTGATAAGGTGTTCTCCTACAGGGACAGAGCTGAGCTTTGCTATCAGGAAAAATGATTAATTCACAACCCAATATTAAAATGCAGTGCCTTCCATTTCACAATGTCTGACATAGGAGGAAGAAACAGCTCAGAAATCAATACAGGCACTAAACAACCACACAGGAGAAGGAGAGGTTGGGCAAGTAGGAAAACAACCGAAGAGTCTCAGAAGCAAGCTGCATTTCATTCTACACATCACACGTATACGGCTCTCCATGGTATGGTATGTCCTTGAATTATTCAAACCCTAACCCAGAGCCCGCTAAACCGTGGGAATGGTTTTAAGACTAATGTGGCACAATATCATAGTCGCTATTGTTATTGCATTGCACTGTGCAATTTTCAGAAATATTTACCCCTTTCTTCTGATCTTCCCAAGGGCATGTATTTTAATTTTACAATCCCATGCTCTTGCACCTCTTTGAATAAAGAACATGGTTACATATGGGATGGAGTCAAAGGGACATGTATTTTCTGTTATGTGTCAGGGATAAGTGTGGAGAATCCAGTATCCACGTTTATATTTTCCAAGCCCTCCGACGCCGCACAAATGATGTTTAAACACCCAGCACCTAGGGTTTAATTAAGTCCCTCTAATCGTGTTCCAATCAGAAGCTTGGACTGATGGGCTGGAATTCCTGATGTGCATTTCTGTCAGTCTTAATTGGATAATTGATTGCCAATTTGAACCTGGCCACACACTGCATACACAATAAAGCGCCTGGCCATGTTCCTTGAGGATTCATTTTCCATCCGAATAAAGATGCTGCTTCGATAGGCAGAAGTCCAACTATTGCTCTTACTGAAAAATAAACCCCGGCTGATGATGAAGATTGGACGTCAGCTTATGAATTCCTTTTGAATTTGTATTCATGAATACATTATTCTTTGTGTAAATGAATTTGTATCACCCTAAGGTTCTTAGTATTAACACTTATACTGCATACAAAAGTATACAGCATCTAAAGCAGTTACTGTTGTGTGGTATGTTTACCTTTAGTGACATTAACAACATATGTTTACTTATATTTTATATCCTTTTCACGCACAATCTAACTATGTAATTAAAATGGTTCAGTTTTCTAAATGACACTTTTTGCACTTCAGACAAAAAGGAAAACAAGGTCCTTTTAACACCATATTGTATGTTTCACAAACTCAATTAGTTCATTTATAGTTAAGCATACTCGTATGGATTGACAAGTGAATCATTGCTATTCATTATCATTGTTTACTATTGATAAAGTGTATAGAATTTGCACTGTGGACCTATGTTGACTTCTGAAGGCCCATCAGTATTAGTGTATTTTGTTGCTCCAAATGTGGGAATTAAGTAAAAAAACGTGACATACATAGAATACTAAGTGTAAAGTTTAGTTGAGTGAATGTTATACACAAACAGTTAAAGTAGGAAAGTATTCATAGCATGGCTTCTGTATTGCACTGCATTGCATCATTAGGTGTTTCTATTTTTCAGGTCGCTCAGTGTGTTTTCCTGTTGTGTTATTGTGTTTTGTCAACACAGCAATAGCTTGAAAACAATCAAAAGGTGATGCTGAAGGGGAGAAAAGGTGATAGCGGAAGACGAGGAGAATATTAATATTTATCAGGTAAAATATGTGAGATGGGTGTGAAGGGCTTCATGGGTACAGACTCACAATGACTGTTACTTAAGCCATACACACAGCATAATAAGTTGAAGATAGCTCAACCCGCACATGACACCATAATATTCACATAAATAGATGTAACATTTGGCCAGAAAAGTACACAGAAGATGCTTTAGGCTCATATAATGTCAAATTATCAGATTTTGTGGGTTTCTTAGCAACATATTTGTATAGCAATCTATTAATAGCCTGTAATTAACACTGAATGTTTTTCAATAAAAGCCACTTTTATTCTTATTACATTTTATTTGCAAAAGAAGAAATAGTACAATTGATTATTGTGTTCTTAGTGTGGGTGTGAGACTGTTTGCGGTTAAATAAACAACAGATAATAACACATTTATGAGTCAGGTCACCTAATGATATCACACTCTGCTAATGGCAACCAGATTTCTAAATATCTTTATGCACTTATACACATTTTCCTTGTCAGAGAACATTTCTCTGGAGAATCTGAAGTGCCATGGTTTGATGGGAAACAGATTTAAAGAATCATCACAGCACCGAGGCGATCTCCTCTGATCTTACCCATCAGTGACCACATCGCACTCTCCTGTGCATTTGGTTCCGTTTAACCTTCACCGCCGAAATGCGTGTTTGAAGGTGTCCTTCGCTGTCAAAATGTCACCAAACGCACCACAATTTAATAATTTGTTGGAAAAACATTATCTCAGCTTTTTACTGCAGAGTGAAATTCTTTAAGTTGAAGGTGCCAAAATGTTTTGACATGCCAAGGCGAAAGAATCTGGAGGCCTAATTTTGTGTGGACAGCCACGACTGCCTATGAGTCCCACTGTGGGTGGGCTTGAGTTATTCTAGTCTCCTCACCCACTCTACATTTCCTGCACTGTTTTCTCACAAGGAATAGCTTTTTCTCAGTGAATAAGATTTTGTCCGAGGAGCCAAATGGCAAAGAAAGAATTCTCCTATTATAAATGGCCTTTCTCAGCTCTGTAACCTCGCCACGAGTTTTAGCACTAAAGTGCAAGCCTTGGTGGGATTAGATATTTTGGCCACCATTTGTACAGAGTGAAGTTTCTTTGGAGTCTCCTTGAGACAAGTGACCAGTGCAGGGCAAAGTGAAGGCCTTATCAGTCACCCCACAATGGTGCCACCCCATGAATTATATTAAGGACGGATGTGGCTTGCCATGGTAAGCCACTGCATTGTGGACCATCTGGGTGACAATAAACATGTCGCTGCATGGTTTCCTCCATCATTCAAGTCCAGATAGCAGATCTGGACCTTAACTATAGCTCACTATCTCCTAGATCTCGGCGTGACCTGTTAGAGAGATGGAGGTGAGGCTCAAGGATATCTCTCAGAGAGTCTGCTCCAACACCAGGAGGTTATTATAGCCATGCTGGGGGGAGGCACCACGTCTGTCTCTCTCTCTCTCTCTCTCACCCCCCTCCCCCACTCTCTCTCTCTGTATGTGTTACACAGAGGAGATAGTGAGTGAAAAATGCTCAAGAAACACATGCAAACACTGCTGCCCTTCTGTTGAAAGAACATAATTGAGTTAAATAAACATCTGATATAATTTCTTTAGCTGTTGCACACAATCAATCTGATGTGTGGCTCCAGATACACATAATGAAGACCTCAGTAGACCTAGGCTACCAGGTCTTTGAAAAGTTGTAAACACAAGACTACTTTCCCCAATTAAGATGATATGGCAATCCTGTTAACACTTCTGGGCAGACACAACCAGCATATACATTTGTTTAAAGGGGCCTTATAATGCTAATGTTCAGGTTCATATTGTATTTTGTACTGTGACATGTTTACATGCTTTAATGTTCAGAAATGTCTTTTTATCATAGTGTCTGTGCTGCAGCACCTCTTTTCATCCGCTGTCAATTTTGTTGGAGGCCTGTAAACCTTACTAATTGGCTTCAAGAAACTACTACACTCCATAATGCTAAGGGAATCTGCATTGGTTAGGTGATAATTAGCCTTGTTTATTATACTTTTTCAGCCATTTGTTGTTGGCTTTGGGTTCAGTCAGATTACGTTGATGTTTTTCATCAGAAGGTTTATAGATCTTTGTAAAATATACAAAGATGGATGATTTATTTTCTAAAAGGTTTTTTCTTTTTAATTTAGCTTTCACAGTTTGCATTTAGACATTAAACATAAAATGTGCATTTTTTATCAAGCATTTTCTGATTTAAAACTCAACAGTAATTGGTCAGAACTGCGATGAAGTGGAGCTATAAATGTTAGTTTGATTTGGTTCTGTATGCATTTGACTTAACTTAATCAGCTCACCAGTGAGGCCGTATTGAGCCACGCATTAAAAATATATTAAGTCCTCATTTTCTCTCAGCTCTTAAGCTTGTCACCAGCGAGCCAACAATTGGATTGTTCTGCAGGCTTAAATGAAGAGAAAACTTTTTTGCTGTGGTTAATCCACCTGCTCTAGCAAATAGGTTACTGAATCTAGTTTTCTCTGCTGTTGTTACTGATAGAGAACCACACAAATTAATCATTCCTAAGCAAAAGGATTCACTGGGCTAAAGAAATGCAAGGTCCCACAAATCTGGCATGAGGAAAAATTGGTTAATTTGACTTAACATGCTAAGGCCTTGATGATGAAACCTAAAGTGAGACTCAAATGAAGCGTGTTAAGGGCAGGCAACAAGAAAACAGTGAAAGACCAATGAAGAAGTGGAAAGTGAGGCATAAACAATGGCATTTAATACAATTTCGTAAAACCACTTATAGCACATGACAGGGGCTCACATGTAATCACTGTAAGTGGAGACGGGGATGGGGGCTGCGGTGTCGTCGTCATGATGCCAGAACACTTCTCCATGACACGTCCCCTGCTTCTTCTCATTAATCCCCTAAGCTACATTCATTAACGGTCACTCCCTCCGCTCAGCGAGCCTGCACACCCCAGTGAAGTCACACTAGCCATCACAAAAATAACCTGCTGAAGAAATGCAATAGGATAATTTGTTATAGCTTTCCAATCTTAATACTTCCATTGTAATTAATTAGTACACACTGTTACTTTATTCATTATGGTATGATTTAAATGTAAAAGGGTGTTATGCATGGCTTGGATCCAGGTCAAATCAGAACAAGTAAATTCAGATACGTTGGAAAAGTGCTGTGAAAAGAACTCACATCTCTGTATTTCAGCGAACAAACAGTGAAATCCAGCTAACGGCTGACACTGAAGGACAGTTGTGTAAGGATGGCAGTCAGGGGGGAGAGGTACAAGAGGAGATGATAAATACAAGAGATTTACAGTTCCTGGGAGTGTCAGATGCACTGTGGAAATAGTGCTGGGTGTGCTGTTATCTAGATGGGGCAGTTAGGGGCTTTTGGAGGACCCCCTGTTCTGAATAGGGCTGTAGTTTCGAGGGCAGCCTTTATGGCCCACCAGTGCACTGACCACAGCCCATTAACTCAAAGAGCCTCCACAGGAGCACTGGAGCAGGGAAAGGGGCCGTGACCTGCCCGAGACCATCTTATTACTTTAACACATTATGTCTCCCACTGCGATCTTTTTATTTAAGTGACTTCAGCAAAACGCATCATCTCGGGCCAAGTCGGGGACAGACAGGGGCTTCAAGACAAGAAGCAAGAGGAGGGGTCAAATGATTTATTGGAAACGTCTGCTGTTGGGTGCCACGGAAGGGGAGTGCAAGGATGGACAGTGAACAAAAGTGTGAGGGGAAACAGTTAGTGATGAACCTGACTGAGATGGGAGCTGTTTATGGCGTGGAGAGGTCCGGGCTGACCCCAGAACAGCTCCTGGGAGGATTCTCGAGTTCTCACTGATGAGCTTTTGCAGCCCCCCGATGGCCACACGGCCCAGACAGTAAGAAGCAAAGAGGGTGTGGAGTGAGGGGGGAGAGTAGGGGGCTACGGGGTCGAGGGAGTGATTTATTTTACCACCATGTCACACTTTATGGGCCACACCACTAGAGATGGCCTCAAATGTTACTGTCCTCAGGAGGAAGATCAGCGTGCTTTGCCTAAGTGTTACAGCAGCTCAGACAGACTTACTCACCTAATGTCTGCTCCTCCTGGCTTCGTATGTTCACATCAACCACAGTTCAACAAGGGCAGCTGACACGATGTGTGTCACACTGATGCATGAAGGGAGTCAAATGTTAAATAACAGCATCACATCAGAATCTTGAAATCCTTTGTTAAATAAAAAGGAAAGGCAGATCTAGATAAATGCTGATAATCTGACAATTGGGTCCATTATGGACGATTACGCAACTCATGATTTATGCCAACATTCAAGGCTACCACAGGAAGAAGCAAGCATCATCATCTCAGAAGCATATCCAATTTTCATGCAGCATACAAGAGGTTGAATTCCGTCACTGATCTATGACAAACTACGTCATCAGTCGCCACAGCCAATCTTTCCTAACCTTACTGAGGGGTTCAAGTTGTCCAATCTCGATCATATAAACCTTAAATTGTACTTGGGATTACCACAAAAACAACCCTTAAAAGTGTTCAACCATTTCAGTCCAAGTTGATTTGGTCAGAAATGTGGTAAAAGTGCTAAAAGCAGTCAGAAGTACAACAAAGAGGAACTATTTGATGTATCTGATCCTTCGTCTGAGTTGTCTACAATATCAAAACAAATATTTACAACTTTGCATTCTCATTTCATTGCAGCCTAGAGTCCAATAGTGTGTACTCGCCCCTAGAAGTGCAGGAAATATTATCTTTTTTCTGCTCAGAATCTTACAAGGCCCCTTAGGTTCATGACACGGGTCATGAGCATTCCTCCATGGCTGATTTATTTGAACCCATTAGAATTACAGAGACAAATCTGCTATTCTCCCATTTCAGAGGCTGTCCCCTCTCTTTCACCCGGCCTTCCCGACACCCCACACATCAAAACTACCATTACGCTCTTGTTAGTTCACACTGTCGATTAGAGAAGGGCAACATAGATTCATGCCAAGGGCTAAATGTGTTTATTCTAATTCCTCCCCCGTCTCTGCTTTGTCAGAGACAGACACCCACAAACACCGAACATCTGAATGGCTCCAACAGCTCACATCAGAAGGACTCAATCCTTCAGGAAGTGGAAGTAACCGATTAGATTATGTCATTGCCACAATCTGTTACGAAAAATAAACACTGGGCCTTTTCATTAACCTAATGAAGACGAAGCACGTTGATGAGCTCTTAAGTCAATTAACGATATTTAAAAACAGGCGGTGCAGCCCCAAGGTAAATTAGCATGCAGAGAGTGAGTAGGACCCAGGTTCAAACAAATTGTGCGTGGAACCCTCTGGTTCAAGCCGCTTGACTCTCTCCCCCCTAATGTACACCCCTCCTCTTCTGCTCAAACAAGCTTTCATTAGCCATAATTAACTGCATGCTTTCTGTCTTTGCAATACCAAGAGAGTTCAAGTTGAGAATGAGGGTAAGGATGTGGAGAGGGAAAACCAAGTGTGCTGAGATGCCCCTTTTATTCTGACCAATTGTCCTCTTCAGTCTTTGCATGGTTTAATGAAAGAATGATGCAGGTCAATAATAATCTATAAGACCCCAAAGAAAGCACAACATGGTGGAAATAAGGATCTTGACTCGGGAGTCTGCCTGCTTTCTTTCATGGGTTTCCTCTTCTTTTTTTCCCCCGCAAACTTATTTGAAATCCCCCTGGGTTTTAAACCTCTCTCTTTCCTCCCCCCTCTCCTTCTCACACTCACTTGGTCTCTTGGCTGCAAGAAGGTCTGAAAAGATTGCAGTTCATTTCGACCCACAGTGGATGGAGGCCTCATTTAGTGGCTGCTGGCAACTCAATCAGCCTGCCTCACACTGATGAGTGAGTGACTACTTTCAGAGCGCCAGTCAATATATGTCTGCCGTGATAGAATGTCAGCACCCATGCCCTGTGTTCTCCTGACCCAATGTTGTGGCTTTTTTATTTTGTCTAATCAATGATATATGAAACAACACAGACACATATCAACAATAGATCTTTTTTTTTCTCCACTCATACCAACGCTCGGTGTGATTCCTGTTCATGCAACTGCTGTGATGTTAAGGATTAAATAAGGAGTTTACATTTGTTGCTGCTTTCTCTCTGGCTGAGGATGGAAAACAAGCAATAAAAAGTGTACCAAGATTGATCCAAATAAATGAAAACACTAACAGTGACACTGGTGCCTTCTATTGCACAGTCTCAGCCAATCCTTTTTTTGTAAGTGTTTAAGTATTGGATATGCTTACTGCTTACCGGCCCTACAAAAGAACAGTGTAAGCACCATGTTGTGACCAGTAAAATACTGTGTAGGTTTCTTTATCCCAGGTTTGTTTATACTGTTTTCTGTGCCGTGAGTAAAGAACAGCATATATTCTGAGGCTGCTCAGATGAGCCGAGCCCAGTGTCCCCTGTGTCCTTTATTTCCCACAGCCCACTGCACATGCTCTGCAGTCTGCCGACCTCTTGACCCGCCTGTCACTGTGATGGCCTCTGCTATCTGGAAGTAGTTATTTCATATAGATGGTCTCCCTCACTGCTCCTCCTTTATTGCAAAAATAATCATTAGAAAAGAGCACCCCAGAAGGAGACTTAAAAGCAATATTGTACTCAATATAGAACACTTTTATTTTCTATTCACCATTATTCATCTATTAACAGTCAAGTATGACTGCAGGAGGTGATTCAAGAGCATGTCCAATCACAGAGATCCTTATTTCACGCTTGCACCCTGTTCAAAATTTCCCAAAGGCATTTAGTGAAACACTTTAGGAGTAGTACTGCTCTATACATCTACATGTGTTTCATTGCATTACATGTCATTTGTTAGATGCTTTTATCCAAAGCGACTAACATACATTCAGTACTGTGGACAATCCCCACTGGAGCAATTTGGGGTGAAGTGTCTTGCCCAGGGACACAACGACATGCTGATAATTCGAAGTCCAACACACTATCCACTGAGCCACAGCCTCCACAGCAATGTTCAAGGATAACACATCAAAGCTAGTATGCCTTTTTTAATTTTGGACCTTGAAGGAATACAATATATTCATCAGCAAATGATACATTTGATAGCTCATACATATAAAAAAAAAGGTAATCCATACATGGAAACTCTATACATATATATAAGAGAACACAAATAAATATAACAACAATTATGGAAACAATTATGTTAGGCTCAAAACATACTGCAAATGGTTTATTTAAAATAAAACTAATTTGAAAAAATTGAATACAGTTTTTTCATTCATTTAATTCTTAAGTTTCATTGAAGCCTTCAAAAACACTTCTATGGTTTTATTGAAATGAATGCATTTTGAAAAATACTGTCATATTAATTTCCTCATTCTTCCTAAATGTTCTGCACATGTTAAAGTGTCAATCAAAATGTCTCAATAATTGTGTTTTAAGTAGTTTAAAATGAGCATAGCAGTCAATAGACCAAAATAGTTATATGGATTATGCTAAGTTCTTGTTATCCTCAGTGGAGTCAATAGTGAGAAATGAAGTGTGACTCACCGATTTTATCAGAGGTTAAATTAATATATACGTTATTGAAGTATTAATATAGTCCATTAGATTCATGTGAAGCAGAGGTGGAAATTACAT
Organism: Notothenia coriiceps; assembly: GCF_000735185.1. NCBI lineage: Eukaryota > Metazoa > Chordata > Actinopteri > Perciformes > Nototheniidae > Notothenia > Notothenia coriiceps. The sequence goes on along the minus strand of NW_011350953.1, from coordinate 320,456 downwards.
AACTAGAGTTCAAATATTTCCCCCCAGTCTCATTCATCAGGTAGACCTTTGGGTTTAATTGAGTATTACTAGTGCCCAGGAAGCAATGATGACTGCAGATGTGCCGGATGAATCTGATAGAGAAGTCAAAGGTCAGAAACCTGCATAAGAGACACATATGTACAGAAAGACAGGAGAAGAGTGAAGCTGCCATCAATGTACAGAAACATGATCAGGTTACAACAGCATGTAGACGCTGTGGACTAATGTGTGCGCATAAATTGGCTTTGGATCTGAATGTATAAAAAAACGTAGATACCTGATTAGGGAGCCATCACTTTATATAGACCATATGTACTGTTGTGTAATTGCGGTGTGCATGTGTGGAAGCTGGTTATTAAGATATTAAGAAAAAACAACCCTAATAGGTAGTAAATCAATCAACTTCCAAACCCTTCCAAAGCTTTTTTATGGATGTCCAGCCTTCCTTGCCTGTCTCCTTTAGTATGTCTATCAGTAGATGCATTCAGCAGAGGTTTTCAATTTATTTCTAATCAAGCTTCATCTAATATTCTCCCGACAGGCAATTAAAAATTCAAACTAGCCTGAAAAGCCATTGCTCACGTTTCACTCTCTCCCAGTGTTCATATAAGGATGTTATTTCATTAAAAGCCCTTGTTGATGAGTTTGGGGTAATTTGCAAGTACATTTGATTACCATATTCTGCATTCCCATTAGCATGTTTCACGGGTATTGTTAAGATTTGTATTTGTGAGAGAACTTCTACTAAATATTTGAAATGTACTTGAGCTGAATAACTTCTGCATAACACTTCAAAAGCACTTTAGAGTGTGCTTTCTACAGACGAGACAAGGACAGCACTGATGTCGCGAGTACAGCATTTCATTTGTCGGCAATGTTGCCAATAGAAAGTATATCACTGTCCTGCCTCGTGCACTACCTCACCAGGTTTATGGCCAACCAAGCACACACTGAACCCTCTCCCCACAAGATAGAGCAGCAAATAATTGCAAAGGGTGAATTTGTCATTACGAGTCATAATGAGATTCTCCTGGAGAGAGGCTCTGTTTGTTGGTGTGAGAAGCTGCTCCGTTTTAAAACCTCGTAAACAAAATGCCACAATGTGCTTTTCTCTTCCTTAAGGATCAGCAGCACACTCTTTTATTCTATACATCACTTCAACTTGTTTATTCAGAGAATAATTGTGTCCTTGTTTATCCTCTCAGGAGTAAAATAATACTGCTGCAATTAAATTAACAATAACTCCAGAGTTGGTTTGGATTTCGTACGGAGTAATCATTGGATTTCAGACCTTGTTAAACTCCTGGTTTAACTCAAGACGACAGTTTTAATCTGTGTTTTGTTTGTTTTTTCATCCCCAAATTAATCATCAAATCAAATGTCCATGAGGGAAATCTTGCTGAAAACCCCCAAAAATGTATAGACGGATGGACGATAGACAGACAGATAGATAGATAGATAGATAGATAGATAGATAGATAGATAGATAGATAGATAGATAGATAGATAGATAGATAGATAGATAGATAGATAGATAGATAGATAGATAGATAAGATAGATAGATAGATAGATAGATAGATAGATAGATAGATAGATAGATAGATAGATAGATAGATAGATAGATAGATAGATAGGTAGGTAGTAAGATAGATAGATAGATAGATAGATAGATAGATAGATAGATAGATAGATAGATAGATAGTAGATAGATAGATAGATAGTGATAGATAGATAGATAGATAGATAGATAGATAGATAGATAGATAGATAGATAGATAGATAGATAGATAGATAGATAGATAGATAGATAGATAGATATGTAGGTAGGTAGGTAGATAGATAGATAGATAGATAGATAGATAGATAGATAGATAGATAGATAGATAGATAGATAGATAGATAGATAGATAGATAGATAGATAGATAGATAGATAGGTACATAGATAGATAGATAGATAGATAGATAGATAGATAGATAGATAGATAGATAGATAGATAGATAGATAGATAGATAGATAGATAGATAGATAGATAGATAGAGATAGAAGAAGAAGAAGAAACACACGGAAGATAAACCACCCTTGAGTGCTGCACGCTCTTCGCCTATTTAGGGCAGCCATGTCCAGCAGTGGATTTGAATATGCATGACTATCCTCGCTACCCTCGCAGCACAACTCGGAGTCCAGGCACCAGCCTTTTCAGGGAAAGAATACACATGCATCACATTTGAATATGTCATAAACAATAAACACATGACCAGGAAAATGTGTTACTGGGTAAATTGTGAAGTAGATTTAGTAGTGACACTGAATTCTTAGAACACAGACATGGATGATTGCCAACAAATATAATTTAATGCTTTGAGAGTTTTTAGATATAACATTTTTTTTTTTTTACCTAATTCTTTGAACATTTCAAATTTGAAATACATTTTTCCCTTTTATTTCAAGAGTAGATCGATGCTACTCATATCAGGACTAAATAGAAGCTATCACGAGTAGTACAGCAGTAGTAAATATCTGCAGGCACATAATCCTGCGTTTTATAAACTGTTTCACTCTTAAGCAAACAAGATAATACAGTAATAATTAAGAGGTGCTTGGAGACTGCTTTTGCTACCTTTGCTTGCTTGCTCTTTCCCCGATTCCAGTCATTAGGCTAAACTAAAATAAACTAATCCAGCTATGTTTTTAGCTTTTACCTCACAAACTTATGGGTGTTAATTTTCTCATCCAACTCTCTAAATAATTTAAATAAGCATACTTTCCAAGCTTATGATCTTAAAACATAAGAGATAATGATTCATAAAATCTAAGAGCAGAACTCTACCGTCAAAGACCGACAAAATAATTCACCCTCCTCTAAGATGTTGGCCATCATTGTATGTTTTGTGTTGTGAAATCGTCACGTCTCCCAGCATGGTAAATCGTCACATGTTCACGTCTTGCCGTGATATCGGGTTGGTTTTGAGCTATGATAATTTCTTGTTTTTGAAGCCATGCCTGAATAAATGTCATTGTGGCTATGCCTCAAATCCCAGTTGAACACTAGGCATGGATGCATTTGCATGTTAGCAATGAGCAGATTTGAGGGAAGCCAAGTGTGCACATTGTACCTCAGAGTCACTGCGTTTCTACAGAGAATGAGACTCCATTCCAAGCAACAAGTACTCACACGATACACTACCTCTAAACCAGGGAGCAGGAGACCTCCAGTTTACATTTTGGAGACTTGGAAGGTGGCAACATAGTAGATGTGAAGCTATCCTCCTTGGTCCCTGTGCTAGACTAGCTAATTAAATACTAAGGAAGGAATAACATCTTAATGAGAAACACAAGCTTGTTGTGGTGTTTGGCACTGACCAGCTCCCTCTTATTAGGTGTACTTGCCCATATGTGCTTGGGTGAAGTGCCCATTAGAGCCTTCCCTAATGGATCTTCATCCATGGCACTGAGATGCTGGTAGAATGTACATTTCCGTAATTTCCAAACTTGGCAGAAGAGCGGGCCCTGCTATGAAATTTCTGAGCCACAATAAATATTTTATGCAAATTAAAATTAAATTCTTTGCTTAGTTTGAGCAATTCTTCCTGTAAGTAGTGTTTCCGTGAAGGAGATTACAACATTTGCTGGTTTGTTTATAATTTAATTTTTTATGTTGTGGCTGGCGGTGGGGAAAGACAGAACACCTGTGAGTGTTTATAATGTCCCATCTCCCTCACAGCTGCTCCTTTTCAAAACACCTCACTGGTGCAATAATTTCATAAAATTTCATGATTTACCATCTGGTAGACTGAGCTATAAGCACATGCAATAAGCATTTGTATGGCGCCGGTCCCAGAAAGGTACAATAACTGTATATTTTAACTTAATGGCTTTTCGGGGCATGCAAATTTCCACAGAGCAGATTGCAGAGATGCTACAATGTAAGTCTGTTCCCGTCTGCCTCTGTCTCTCCCTCCCTCTCTCCCTCACATCCCCTCCTATACAGTACATGCTTTCCCTCACGCGCTATAAAACATCCACACACAGCAGCCCTCTATTGCTTCTGTCTATGACTGTGAAGCAGCCCATGTCAAACATCTAGATATCAAACTCTGGAGAATGAGAGACACAGTAGGAGGTACAAGCAGATTATTTTCCTTTTAGCATCTAATGTCTCTGCATTTGGGTAATTAAAATGATTACTACAACAATTACACCAAGTAATTAGAAACTAATTACACTGGCATTTTTTGTGATTACAGGAGCAGATGAAAATAGTGTTCAAAATTAAATTCATTGCATATTCATGGAAATGAAATTAAATAGTGCTGGGTGGATGAGATAATAGAAGCTCGGAGAATGGTGTTCGGAGGGGTTTGGTGAACCGTCTGTGGCTAATGCTCTCAACAGGCGTTTTTTTAAATCAGTGATAATCTTTTAATGGCCTTAAAAGAAGTTCATATTTAGAATGCTGTCAAAGGCACTAAAGGGTGTGATGCTTTTCTTTTTCTGCCTCTTCTCTATGGCTCTGGGAATGATTAAACCTTTCAGCTGTACAGCACAATAGAAAACATTTAATCATTATCTTCTCAAATGAAGGAAGAAGCAAGAGTCTTTATGCCTCCTTTATGTTGCTTCATGCACAATGATTAAATTAAATATCCATTCCTGGATTCATTTTTTTTCCCCGTGCATCATCTTCCTTCTCTGCGAGCCCTTCCTTTCTCTCTCTCTCCTCCCCCCTCCTACCTCCCATCTATCGACAATAGTCAGGGCTTTTGCTGCTGCCATGATCGTGTAATGAGATTCTTCAGATTAAATAGATTTCCTGTTAAACTTGGGGCTTGGTAGATAGGGTGTCAGGAATGAATGGTTATTAACATTTAAATATATCACAGAATAGGAGAGAGTGGGGTGTGAGTGAGTGAGAGGAGGCGAGGGAGAGAGACAGAGAGACAGAGAGGGATGGCAAAAAAACAACAATATGAATTTTTCATTGTTATCGAGTATGGATTTCTCGAGATTTCTGTAGGTCCTGATGAAACCAAAGTAATTAGAGAGACACAAGTGGGGCACCTAAGAGCCATTACAGCAGAGAGAGAGCTCATTGTTTATGGAGTAAAGCCAATACAGCTTCACTGGCTGGAAAAGTACAAAGTCCATTCTTGTTTTATCTTCTATCCCATGCCTGTGCTGTAGGTTATTACACAATATTAACAATGTAAATTCCTCTGTCTGTCTCGCTTGTGAAGGGATTCATCGTGAAATTGATGGTCTCGTGATCTATCACCATCTTGTCAGCTTTTTCATATTCAACTGTTCCTCAAAGAGAGCATAGACCTGGAGATGGAAGTGAGAGTGATTGTACTCCAGTATCAAAACTTGACTGTGATGGAGAATGACAGCATTTGTCTTTGTTAACGCCATATTGGAATGCTAATAGACATTATTACAGCTATACAGAGCACGGATAGAAATCGAGCCGTGCCACTAGACGGTGTAGGTCATTACGTGTCAATCACAAGTGCTATCATAGGTAGTCTGAGTGGTGACTAACTGATGGTGTGTTACAGAGCAAATACTGTCAACTGCAAGAATACTGTCAACTGCAAGAATACTGTCAACTGCAAGATAATACATCAAGAAATATACTTATTTTTCACAGTAACTATTAGCAAAGAAAGGCATTTATACAATGGAATTAGAGAACATGAAAATGTTTAGGGGGGGAAAAGGGAGCAAAATTAAAGGAGGGTTATTTATTTATTTGATATATTATTATAAATAATGAATGATTTATGTTTTGATTAAGGAAGGATTGTACAACTTTTGGGAGAGATCAGGCAAGGGACTTTTTCCACTGAAGTTTTGTATTTAATTTCAGTATCTTTATTATTGATAATCTGCGTGTGGGGCACAGTTTAATCAGCAATCCTAATCTATTTACTTATTTATTTTTGAAAGCTTTATTTTACATTGTTTGTTTAAAAAAAAAAGAAAAACACATTGCCGCTGCCATTTCAAACCATTCAAGCACATTTATCAACATATTAACAGTATATATCGAGGGTTTACAAGTCGGCTTTGCCTTCTTCTAGATTCATTCTGAAATTAGTTGTGATGATTATTTATTTAGATATTGTGGGGAGGTTTAGCTTTCCCCTCTGCCCCAATAATTTTCATTCAGTCTTTTACCAAACATTATCACAGATGGTACAAAATACTATTTTTATACAATATTTTGACTCTAAAAGACAGATTTTCCATAAGCCAGTCACGTCAATGAGCGGACAGGTGTGCTATTTACATAACACTGTGACTCGCTGGCGAGCAGTCTGTGTAAGTAAATGTCACATATCGGCTTCACTTGAAGTCTAGCAGTCCCAACTGACATCCATCAAAATTTACTCGGGTCCAGTCAGTGATGTTTCTGCGTCCACTGGCACCGTTCACTGAGTAAATAGCAGGTTTGGTATTTGATCCGAACTGGTCGAAAAAATGTTGCCTCTGATATTCTCTTCTGTCATTCTGAAAAATAATGTTTTCTGGCTACAGAAGGGGGCAAAGAGAATTACATGGTTTATTTTTTGTTGCATTGCTTTTAAATGTAAGACCACATTATACCCTGACGTCACTCGTATAAATAAATATAGCCATTAGCTTTTAACAGTTATGTTTTTGCATGTCTGCGCATGACATACATAATTGTTAGCAAAGGGTGGCAAAACCAGTCAAAAATGTTATACTTTCTCTTGACTATAGTAAATATTAGCTTATTGTATATTGGGAAATGTAAGTTAGATGGTGACATTATATAGATTTAGATGTGATTTTAGAAATTGTTGACAATTGTTTTAGAAAGTAATGTGCATCATTTAAAGATGTGCATATCACAATAACCCAAACAAAGTTAACCAAAACAGAATTGGATCTTAAGTTTCAACCAGTGATATAAGCTACAGTAAACTGTAAACTAAATTGTTATCACTATTGCATGAAAAAAACTCCATGTCTAAGTCCTACTGTATGTACTTGACACTGATTGGACTGACAATGACAAAGCTGCAGGATTCATCTATTTGTGTTGCTGAGCTGTAGACTGTTGTCAGAAACCCTTGAATTATCAAACAAACAAGACAGGAGAGCGGCTTGTCTTCCCTGGAGTTCAGCGCACTACAAGTCATCCTTCATGCTGGGCCAGTCTGGCTCTGTGACTGTGGAAGCAGGTGTGGTGGCAGGACAGAGGAAGCCCCTCTCCGGCTTTGCCTTCACTGCTGCCCACTTGTTAATGACTGGGCTGTGGGAAGCTGGTCCTTTGTGTACGCTGTTATAAAGCACTCAAAGCCTCCAGGATGGCAGAAAGCTCACTCCTTGGCCCCAGGGCACTCTATGGAGAATAAGACACACCTCATGCTTTGTTTTCCTGCTCCACGGGATCCCACACCAGAGGAGAGCCAGAGTATAAAAGGAGCAGTGTCTCTGTTATTTGTGTTAAAGTATACCTCTGATTACACATTCTTTCAGATGGAAATTATTTTTTTATTTTTTTCTGCCATTGTTTGTGATTTGGTAAATATTACATATTAGAAGTAAGGTATTTTACTAGAAATGTAGTATTTAGTATTACAACATGGAATATAATTACTGGTGACTGCTCTCTGTAAGTTTGGATTGGTCTTGACAGGTTACAGTGTGTCTTATTAAATGAGTGCATAATTTAGGCTCATCACATCACAGTGATCCAACAAATTCAGGTAGTGCAGTTTAATCACACAATTTTGTTTTTTTATGAATTAAGACTTCAACATTGTGCAAGAGTTAGTTAACAGAGTCAATACAATGTTAGATACTGTAGGAAGCTATCACCAGTAGCCAGTTAGCCCAGCATAGCATTAAGATAAGAAACAGAGTAAAGCAGCAAGCATGGCAACATCCAAAAGTTAATAGAATGTTTTAAAATGTTAATCACTTGTTTGATTAACATTTTTATAATAAAAAATTGTCGATTTTTGATGATTTGAAATTAGTTCTTAGGTCCGCTTCTGCCTGGCAAAGCTAAGCTTACCTTAGCTAAAACTGCACATGCTGCACACTAATATGTATTTCTTCTGGAGATGTACTGTAAGGGTTGCAACAATCTTCTCCTTTTAACTCTCAGAAAGAAACTGGATCAGTATGTCTCACAAAATGCCAATGACAATTTAAAAGCAACATTTTTGGGGCATGTTGGCAGACAGACATGATTAGCGACTAGCTCATAAACATTGTTGAGCATTAAGGATTAATTGATGTTCAATTTCTATTCGCCTTTCATCACCTATAAAGTGTTTCCCATGTTTTTTTATATCATTTGCTCTTTGATACAAACTATTGACTCAAGTTAGACCTATGCTGGTGAATCGATAACATCACATTTTGAAAAGGGATGTTCAGGTGCAAAAGTATAGATAAAGTGTGATCTTATCTGATTTTCATTTTTTCTCATTTTATTTTGATCGATAGACATTTGCTGTACAAGTTCATCAAGTTCAGCCCTGGTTTGGTTTGTTAACCTCCTGGTTTCCCATCACACACCATCTTTCCCGAGTTTATTCAATTTATATTTAGGCTCTCAGAATTACACCCATACATTCATTTGACATTCTTATCAATATTTATCGCATTTATCACACAAACGTACAGGATTTCACTGGTCAGTAACTGAGACAATAAGACTGCAGACCAAGAACTCATAATATTTTGGTTCCAATTACTATTGATTTTACAATTGGTTTCGAGCAGGATGTTGTTTTATTACTAATATATTTAATGTGCAAATCAATAAGAACACTTGCTCGGCTCATTCATGGGAAGGCTATAAAATCAAAGATGTGGACTTCAAACAGCTGCGTTCTGATTCTTCCAGTAAATGACTACAGCAGATGCTTTCATGCAGAGGAATTGACTGAACACACACGTTAGCAAACTATTATCTTTACAACATACACACAGCGGCTAAAGGATGTGCGTTTGGCTGTATGTTGGTATGTTGACACATGTTTAAAGAGCATTGTGACTCTATTGGCTTATAGCGGGGGCTAACACAGAGCCAGCTGTGGGGTTTATCTCAACAAAAGACCGTCAAATGTAAGTGCAATTACTGCCACAAGCAATAAAACAGCCACTGCATTCCATAGCAACGGTGAGAGGGCGCCTAGGAACCTGAGCGCTCCGCCGGCCTTCCCGTGTGGGCCTCACTTTGAGTGATGACGGCACAACATGATGGAGTAAGGCACAGAGAACTAGACCATGTGGAGTACATTTATAATCTGTAATTGATAATGTAATAAAGGCTGTGAATAGGCTCGGAGAGACTTCTCTTCGTTCCCAGTCACTGTCATGGCGGTCTTGTGTTTTTCATGCCTGGATGGGGGTTGCTTGGCGATGTGGGTTCGTTCTACCAAAATTACCAGCTCTTCTCCCTCTATTGCTCTGCTTTCTGTCAGCCCGCTATTTATCACAGACCACCTCTACCTCTTTTTTCGCTCCGTGGACTGTGTGACATGAAATTGACATGTAGGTTCGGAGGCAACATGATGCTATTGAGCTGTGATGTAAAGGTAGCTACCAGGCTTCCTAAATACATCCATGGTAGAGCGGGCATGGAGCAGGGGAGCGGGCAGGCAGGCCGACACCGCTGGGTTTAGCTCAGCTGTAGGCTTGTTAGATCAAATGAAGCGCTCCATGCTTCTACATCAGCAAGGTCAGGCTGGGGATCTGTAGTGGAGGAGGTCACGTGACCGTGTGGGATTTGAGGCTGCCGAGATGGAAGTCAACATTTATGAAAGCTGACAATGATTAACCACGCAGGGGTGTTGTCACATAGAAGTGGAAATATGGACTTTCAAAGGGTCCATTGGAGTGACACAATACATGGCGCTGTTATGTAATTGGAGACATTTGGATAAGATGCCTGGGACATATAAATGATCATTAAAAAGGAATGGTACACAGCTGTGTGAGTGAGTGGCACACATTGCCAATGGACTCTTCAGAGGCTGCTTGCTACTTGACAGTGTGTCTCACTGACTAAAGTGTCGAGGTTGGGGGGTGTTGGTTGTAGGGCTCTAAAGTGAGATGGAGGTGCACACTGGTCAAATCGAAGGGTAAAGTGGTAGCTTTGGCTGCACTCCTTCCTAATGCCCTACGGCACCTCCACCATTAGCATTCCCCACTGCGACTTGAGTTCATAAGACTAATGGAGTTGCTACCTGGGGACATTAATTGTGCGTGACACCACTCGGGGGCTTTTGTGCACTCACACTAATATCACTGTGCCTGCCTGACAAAGCGCCCGAAAAGATTACAAACAAACCCCAAATAACTGCCAGTGTTGTGTTGCTGTTTGACAGCAGAGTATGTGTGAGTTTGGGACATGAGTGTGTGGGTGGAGGATTTGGGGGTCGGGGTGGCTAAGGTTCACTTACAGGATGTTGAACAACCTGAGGAGCCATATGTTAAAGAAAAAAAGGGCGTCTTACTTAAGTGTATGGATGACTTCATCATCGCAGGACAACTCCCTGACAATGTTACGGCGCGCATCAAACTTCTCCTCTCGCTGTGACACATGTATGACATCATCCAATAAAAATGCAGGCCTGGCCGTAAGCAAAGTCTGCATGAAGCCCCCCTGAGTGTCTTCAATCCACAGCACCCACAGGCAGGGGGTAATGGGGGAGAAGGGCTTCTGTGTCTGTAAAAGTTAAAGTATATTAATGTTCACTGAGACATCAGTTTATTAGGACCAGCTGTACAATGAAATGCTATACTGAAATCAATCTTACTGCAACTTTGTGAGGATTATGTTTTTTGTTGATACTGCATCAGTGATTCAACTGTATATTTTAAACCACATTGCACTAGTCTTTGCTCAGCAACATTTACATAAGGAATCAGAATATTAGTATTTAACACCTTTATATTGTAAACTTGTTCTGAAATGTGGATGAACCGTTTGTATATAACTGTTTTCCAATGTTTAAATGGCTCATGCATTTCTTTCAAAATGTCTGGACATGCACATGCTTGATGGCATAACATTTTTTCAAATCAATATTTACTATACACTTTACTAAAACCAATTATATTATCAAATTAAACTGCAAACTAATACAGTGTTTTCACTATTAGCATTAAGACTAGTTAGTTTAGTCTACAACAGAAAAGGGATTTCAATCAATCAATAAATCAATCAATCAATGTTTATTTATATAGCCCAATATCACAAATGTTACATTTGTCTCAGTGGACTTCACAGTTTGTACAGAATATCAGTATGACAATACGACACCCTCTGTCCTTAGACCCTCACATCGTACAAGGAAAAACTTCCAGAGAAAACCCAAAGTTTAAAGGGAAAAATGGGAGAAACCTCAGGGAGAGCAACAGAGGAGGGATCCCTCTCCCAGGACGGACAGATGTGCAATAGATGCCGTGTGTAAATTGAAAAGATAATACATTTGCAACGTAGGTAGTCGAATGTTTGGAAATGCATGTGTGTATAATAGGAAGATGAATCCACGAGGATATCCATCCAGGACTTATGATCCAGGACCACAGCCACGACTCGCGATCCATGACACAGGACCGCAGGATCATCCATGACTCCGGATCCCGGCGTATATTTGGGGAAGCTGGGTTAATCGGAACATGAGAGTACACAGGTATAGACAGAGAGAAGGAAGAAGTAAGATGTCCCCCGACAAACTAAGCCTATATCAGCAAAACTAGGGGCTGAATCTAATCAGCCCTAATTATAAGCTTTATCAAAAAGGAAGGTCTTAAGCGCACTTTTAAAAACGGATAGGGTGTCTGCCGTCCGAACACAAACTGGAAGCTGATTCCACAAAAGTGGAGCTTGATAAGAAAAGGCTCTGGCTCCCATTGTACTTTTAGAGACTCTAGGAACAACCAACAACCCTGCATTCTTGGAACGCAATCCCTAGTAGGACAATAGGGTATAATGAGTTCTTTAAGGTAAGATGGCGCCTGCCCATTAAGGGCTTTGTAGGCGAGAAGAAGAATTTTAAATTCTATCCTGTGTTCTATAGGGAGCCAGTGTAAGGCAGCCAGAACAGGAGTAATGTGGTCCCTTTTCCTAACTCTGGTTAGTACACGAGCTGCAGCATTTTGAATCAGCTGAAGCGACTTGACTGACTTCTTGGTACACCCTGATAATAAGGAGTTACAATAATCCAGCCTTGATGGATTTGACTTCTTAGTATATAGAAATGAAAACATATCAGGATTGATTTATCAAGATCTTGGGTATTTTTAAATACAGTACGTGTTTGATGTCAAAACGTTTGTACTGAATGAAATGTATATCATTCTTAAAGTTTAGGTCAACTAATTAACAGGAATTACTTTAACTGTCGATACACTATCAAAACCAACCAGACCAACAATGAAACACTGAAACACTAAAAATTATCAAATATCAAAGAGAAAAAAGCAGAAGTAAAATACTTGGAATTATAAATGCTATAATTATCAAAGTGTAAAGGTTTAATGAGAAAGTTGCTAAAGAATGTGGACATTTTTAATCACAAACTTTAAGTAACAAAACATTTAATTTAAGAAAATATAATAAAAAAGCGCCACTTTTTTTGATAAGAGCAGGGCAAAGGCTAGTGGCCTCTCTCCAGAGAGTCAAACCAATTTTCCTTTCATAATTACATTTGTATTTACATTAGGACACTGAACGTTGATTTGTCATTTCTGATCCATTCCTTTTCTCCCATGTTCATTCTCTTCATCGCTGGCACGAAAATCATTATCCCCTTTTGTCACAGCATGTACTAGCAAGCCACAATAAAGCAAGAGTCATGTAATGAATGTCAAAACTATTTCCATCAGATATGGTGAAATATGGGTTCAGAAGACCCATTCAAAGAGATAATATGATAATTTGATTTCTCAGATAGGCTGAACGGAAATGCCTTGTCTGGACATTTTGAAAAGCAGAATCCATTACTTATTCTTAATTCACCCTGGCATAAATTAAAGGATTTCTGCAGGCCATTAACTCATCCGTTAATACCCAGGGTCAAGATTATTGAAGCCCGGGGTAAGGCAATATGAAGGGCTATTTCTTCAAGATGTGTCATCTAATGATTACAGTAGGGTTCTGAATCCTCTGCCATTAATTGCAAAATGATCTCCTCCCTTTGCTCCAGATAAACAGCAGGGAAAGATAATAGTCACATGGTTAGATAATCCTGTTGCAAAAAATTAATTTCCATTTAATTTGTTTTGTTATATTTCAGACAATTTAAGGGCCGCGGTTGATTGTTTCAGAGCATGTGAAGTGTAAGAACAGGGGAAACTACTGAAAGGAGGTGTAACATTTGTTTTTTGTCAGCACAAAATAGAAACCCGCTGAGCTATTTTTAATTTGGAGTGTTGGAGTGTATGATGAACGTGGCTCCAAATGCAGAGGGGTATGAAGCGATGAAAAACAGGGTGCAGAGGCTCCACGTGTGCACAAATTGCTGTCCCGCTTGCCACCGTAGACATAATATATACTCGTGCTAATTTGTTTCATGTGTCCCCGCAGTGAAACCCAATTGTCACACAATGTGCTTTTCACTGCGTTTTACTGAGAGCTCTATCCAGAGTGCATGGAGACAAAAGCTTGTTGTGAAAACACATCTCTTTAAGCTGTAGAAATATGCTCAGGTGCTCATCAGCTCGATGTGGGACCTGTGTAAAAGAAGATGAAATTAAACCAAATAAAAATCTTATTAAAGAATATTACAGCCTAACAGCCATTAGTCTACAGCTTCCTGTCAGCTTTTGATGGATTCCTCACTTAGTTCAATGAATGGTCTAATGACATTGATAAAATCACTTGCAACCAAACAGAAAGCCAGAGTAACCCACTGATGCATGCATGATACGGGGAGCAAATTCACTTAAAATGTTTACAATTATTCATGCTTCCCAAATTTTTTGATACAATATGTACGTCTTGAGAGATGATGAAATGCAACCCCCACAAAGAAGAACCTTGTGCATTAAAAGCAGCTTATATTCCCCCCACTTACTCCCAGGATCTGCAGCCACACTCTGACATACTAAGGGGAATTAATTTTACAAGCAGGGAGTTCCTCCTTATTGCTTCCTGGTAGTGCTGAGGCGTCTGGCTTCAAAAATGATCCTGACACACACATGCACAATAGATGAGCTGTACGGATGCTCACAGCCCATGAATACAAAGCCGGACCTGCAGCCAGTGGAGTTGAGTAGAGTGGAAATCCTTCAGTATTCACTGACCTCTTTGCTTTTTCATCCTCTCTCAACTATTTTTCTAGTTTGGGGAAAACACTTTCTATCACTGTCAGGTTGGGCAAGGATAAAAACTCTCTACTAGCGGATTAGCTGTCTGCCCGCTCTCGCCGCTGCACCCCAGCAATAAAACACAGGCTTGCACAGCTCCCTTACCTTTAGTTTGAAAGCTGAATTGGGAATTGGATTTATTTTGTTTCATAATTTTAGCAGACAATGACTCCCACAGTGATAGAGTATCACATTGCGATCAAGCAGGTTACCCAGACACAGAGAGGATTTACAATGGTAGTTTAGAAATTATTGGCCAAAAGTAGGGCTTTTCTTTTTGTGGAGAAGCTTTAAAGACAGAGAGCATATACCATGTCCTTACCTTTTATTATGCACACTATCGGCGAATGAATTATCTCTGCTTGTTTGTCTTTAAAAAGTAGTCCTGAAACGTGCAAATAAGATGGCATATTTCCCTGCACCCTGCAACGTGACAGTGCAAAAAGATATGAAACCGTTCAATCTATTTAATTAAGACAGCTTAGTAGTGGCACCCGGTTGCAGGGTGTTTAAGCTAATTACAGTATTAATTACAACATTAATTAAATGACATAATTGCCTTTCAAAACAATGACTCCTGTATCCCTGGTAAGGTAAAGGGTTAATTTACTGTGGAAGCAGGCATGCATTATTTACATGCTTGGATGAATAATACATTTAAGAAGTGGGCTTATAAATTTACTGGCACAAAGAAAGAAAAGCTTAGTAGCTAAGAAAGGCTGATTTAAATATCTGTCTTAAATGAATATTTCTTTGAGTTACGGTCACATCACAGTGGGGTAAATCTGTTTGTTGCTATCTGTGGGGGCTCAGGGGAATACAGTTCCCTGTGTAAAGAAATCAGATGTGTAATTTCATTATTCCCAAAGCTGTGTATACATTCAGTGCTGTATGATAAATTAAAATATTATTTGCCGATCTTCTGTTAGATATAGCTTCTGTAACTCTGTGGAAACGCACAAATATATGATTAGGCATCATCTATATCTTCATACGGTCTGCCAAGTATAGTATTAAATGTAGAATTCCCTTCAAAATCCATCCACAGCAGTTGTTAGTGTTTAATAAACTTTTACATCTAGTGTATTTGTATCTTGGGTATTTGAGGTTTACAGTAATAGAGGAAAACATTTATATATATGTGTATATAAAAAGCAGAAGCTGGCTTTCCAAAGACTGAAGAGGTAAACACGCACACTCGCAAACACTTTCACACAAACACACACAAATAAAAAGGAGTAAAAGGTGTGAGCTGTGAAGGTACCACGCTGAGCCAAAAACACTTTCAATTTCCATGGAGCACACATACTGTATGAAGAAAAAAAATTAGATCTCAGTCTGACGAGTGACTAATCAAGGCGAGCGAAATGGTGCTGCAATAAATTACTCCACTGTGAAATAAACCACACAAACAGACTGATGATAATAAATGTAAATTATTTCTGGGGAGAAATTTTCCTGGTACATGAGTAATATGAACCATCAGGAAGGAGTCTTCCTTAACATTAATTACAGAAAATGACAAGTGAGCTGACAAGCAGGAAGGCTCATTATCTGAAAACATATTCACAACTTCGCAATTTGCGCAAGATGGACTCCAGCTAAATTAATCTCCTTTCTTTGCATGAGCCCCTTCTAATTTTCATGTTATTAACAGGTTTGCAGTATCACTCAGTGCTTGTCACCCTAATCAGGTTTTTCGGCGTGTTCGGGAAACCGTGGTGTCATTTGAAAAGGATCAGGCCTCATAATGTGCTCTCCATCACGCGTCTGAATCTACAAGGTTGCTTTTAATAAGGTTCCTTAATCATTTCTCCTTTTTGCTCAACTTTTGGCCTGGTTGGCTTCTATTATCACTCTTTCTATGGAGAGGCACCATTAAAGGAAGAGCTGGCTATCTAAGAACAGGAAGCATGGAAAAAGAAATTCATTGGGTCATTATGTGATAGACGACCTCCCGTTACTACATGCAAATGTGATCACGCATTGTTTTCTATTTTAAACTGTCACAAACACACGTGAATGACTCCTTTATATTTGTTGTTAAATTCTCAACCAGAGACCATTCATTTCTGCTTTTACCTCTAAACGAACAGCTGCAAATCTTAATGTGTCTTTGTGACCTCACATAATGTGGCAAGAAAATGTACATCCACTATTAAATACAAATTACCACTAAACACTCAACAAACATGGGGCAAATGTGGCTTAAACCCAGATTGCAGCAGTTGTTATCCAAATAAAATGTCCAGCAAGTATTACTGAGATATTAAGGCTTTTAAACCAGGATAAGGAGACTAACAAATCCCCAATGAAGCACTCATACTGCGTGTTTCTAACTCAGATGAATTGCAAGGACACAGCACCATCAACCCATTTCCAAAATGACATTTATATACTACTATTTTGCATTGGTGGCAGAATTTCTAATCATTTAACTAGTAACATCATAGTCTAAATGCTCTATCACTTGCAGAATTCCTGAATTGAAAATGTAATTAAGTAAATGTACAGAAGTATTATTAGCTAATATGTTCTTATAGTTTCAAAGTAAACTTACTTATTATGAATGCATGTCCTCAGCGTTGTAGCATACGGTATATAACATTCAGATGTTCTCACAAACCCATGTACGAGCTTTCTACTGTTGTAGTTTGCCAATGTGGAGCCAATATACTTGGTATACTATAAGATGGATTGATACTACTGCATTATATTTTCTTATTTACAAATTTGAATATTTCCCTCTGAAATAGTGGAGTAGAAGCAAAGTAGCCGAACATTACTTTAATGTATTTAAGAACGGTATTTGAGTTATATACCCAGCGCTTACAAAAGCAATGACATTCTTTTCATTTTACTGTATTTGTCCTTATATAGACCTGTCAATCTAATACAAATGGAAGCTTCAGGTTAAAACATTACATTTGAAAGAAATTCATATTTGGTTTCATTGTTTCTAAATTCCCTTATGAAGCATTCTGTGTATCTTCATTACAACACTTCCACTTCTCTATCCATCTCATCTCTTACATATCAACACGAAGAGAGCAGCAATAACAGTTAGTACGTAATGTAAATATGAGATATCTGCATGTCCAAAATGTAATCTGGAAATTTGCTGTATCGCAAACCCAGTTTAATTCACAGGTAGCCTCATGATAGCTGAAGCAGAAATGCAATATGTCATGCAAAATTAGTTCAGAGAGAATAAGTTTCACGGGGAGGCAAAATGTTATGAGGGAGTCCATAATGGCAGAGGCAGCTTTATCTGTGCTGCTCTCTCACACACACTCTAATTACATTTCACAGATTGTACTACAATAGCTGCTGGTAACCTTTAGTGGATGGGCTTTTCAATAATGCAAAGTACACATTTTCATATCTATTTTTCCCACTGTGCTTCTCATTTATTAATTTGCTGAACACAATAAAACAAAGACTCGATGTAATGTGCTCCTTTGCTCAAAAGGCATCCAACAAGATAAAAACACAAAGCCATCGCTGTAATGAAGAATGTGCTGGCATGCAAACCAGCAGCTTAATGTCTGACGTTTCCACTTTAAAAGGCCAGTTGGTTAGTAACTGTAAAATGGGTGAAGGGTTATTTTCTTTCTGAAATCATAGTTTGTATTTTTCTCCCTGTTTAAAATAATTAATATCCTTTGCCACAATTTAACCCAATATGAAATACTGCATCATGCACAGATAACAATCCAACATACATCATAGAGATATTTTTAAAATAAATCCATTGCTCACTTAGGCCACTGGACACATCTAGCTATTCAATAAAGTTCTGCAGGAATGAGTCCTTAAACACAGAAATAAGTCACCATTGTTGCCTTTCTGGTTCCATCATCTCAGAGTCATATGGGTTTTTTAAATAGGCTTTTTGAATACCTGAATCAAGGTATTTGGTAAGCACAAGCTAGGATATTTCACATGTCTTTCTTCTGTATTGCTCACACACACAAATATATATTATTATATGACAATTTTGGATTTCGTCTTCCTTTAAAAAAAGCAAGTACTGACCAAGTGCAGTTTGAGTCCGTGTTATAGTAGATTCAGTACATTTAGATCGTTATTTCCGTAATTGAAGCTCTCCCATATATTTTATAACCAGTACTACATTCTACAAAGTCTTTAATTCAATTATTGGCATAAATATAGAAGTACAGAACCTCCTGTAGAATGTAATCACAGTGACAAATAATGCAGTCTGCAGGTACAATTCTCTCTGCAGAAAGACCAGATTGTGGCCCTTGGTTAAACAGTTTGCCTCATACCACAAATAACACGTTCCTTTGATCCAAATCAACTATGGCAGCTGCTACACAGGATTTTTAATTGAATGATTATTGTATTAAATAGTTGCTTTTAATGGAGCGTGCACCTCTGCAATTATTTCCGCTTTAAGAAGCTGAACCCTGGGCAGGTCTTTACAGCCACGGGCGTTTGGTTTGCTTCCAAATGAGTGGTCACTGTTGGTGTGAAGTCAGCCTTTCAATCTGCAACAGCCGACTAATAAGTACACATTAGTGTAAAGATGTATATATACTGTATACCACATTTAACAAACACAGTTTGTTCACAAAAGCTTGGCTGTCACTTGGGCCTGGCAACAACACCATTGAACAGATTCACAGCACAGAAGGCTTTCAAGTGTTATTTCTCATCTTATCCTTTTTACAAGTATAAAAAAAGAAGTCTGATAACTACTAATAGAACAAATCTGAGTTACTTCCTTAATTCCCCCTGATAAGATCAATATTTGCCAGAACGGTCCTCCTTATCTGCGCAGCATGATGAAATATTGAATGAATGAACGAGGCGAAATTGTAAGCCACAGTCTTTTCTAAAGCCAAGCACGATCCCAGATTATGGGATCATTTATGAAAGATCCTGCTGCTGTCTGAGGTGATATTTCCCTGCCATCAGAAAGATGGACAGCCCACATGATCAAACAGAAAGAGAGCCTCATTCAGCAGCATGAGCCAAAACCTATCTTTCCACAAGTTCAAAAGGCATAGCTAATGAAAATACAACACATTTAACCAAATGTAAGGGCTACGTGGCTCACATCCTGTTTCCATATACAACGCAATAAGAGAGAACATATCTTTGGATACCTCGGATCAATGTGGACAGCTGAAAAATGTGTATGTTTGCAAAGGTCAGAAATTGTAGGCACATTTTTAGGGGAATTTCGATAAATGTTAAATATTGTTAAGATTATTCACAGCTTCTTATTTGTGGCATTTATGGCTGCCAATACCCAAATTATCTGACTAACAAAAAAACTTGGACAGGGGTGAATGACAACACTTGGGTCCAGTGCTTGGCTTGAGAAGAAGCTGTCAAAAGAACAATTTAACACCTATCAAAGTGAGCATTTTCAAAATAAGGGAAATGTACAATTGTGCTGAGTAAAATAATTGTCTCGGATTCCGCGTTTTCAAACCGCTCTGAGGGGAGATTCACACCAAGGAAAAACTAAGGAAACTAATGAAATATGACCGAATTTATTATGTTTTTCCTTCTGTGTTCGGGGTGCAATGGCAGACGCAGTAGTTGTAAAAAACATGTTGTCCAAATATTAATGATGCAAAATAAACCATCATCAGCATCAAACACATCCCTCAAAAACTGAGTCATATGTTAACTATCACAGTTGTAAGTGTCAGGGACCAAGCAGGAAGGCAACAGGACAAAGGAGTTGTTTAAATAAACTGGGGGTTTTTTATTTACCCAAAAATCCAAAGAAACCAATCATCTCTAATAACTGGCTTATAAAAGAGGTCAACAGAAAATACCTAAAATAAACATGACATCAACTTAACAGGTGTTAACTCAACAAACGGACCTGCTACGATGACAAACCAAGGAACCTATAAAGTGGCTTGGCCAAACCAAGTTGAAACAAAGGGGTAATTATGATTAACAGAGTACAAACAGGACACTGACAAACCCACATCCTCCTTTTGACATGGAAGCAGGTGGTTTGTCTCAATTGGTTTGTCCCAATTGGAGTCCTCGGTGCTCAGCCAAACCTTTTGCTGAACCAGGAAGTAACCTCCTCCAATGGCCACGGTAACTCAAATCAATCAATAAATCAATGTTTATTTATATAGCCCAATATCACAAATGTTACATTTGTCTCAGTGGACTTTACAGTTTGTTCAGAATATCAGTATGACAACACGACAGCCTCTGTCCTTAGACCCTCACATCGTACAAGGAAAGACTTCCAAAGAAACCCCACAGTTTAAAGGGGGAAATGGGAGAAACCTCAGGGAGAGCAACAGAGATCCCTCTCCCAGGATGGACAGACGTGCAATAGATGCCGTGTGTAAACTCAAAGACAAAGAAAGTAATTAATACAAACAAATACTTGTGTTAGCTGTGTTAGAATGTTGGAAAATAAACTAAATCATGTCAGATTACAAGCAAATAAAGAGTTTTCTATCTAGATCAAATGTGTGGTGTTAACAATGGGCATGTTCGACTGCAGCTGAACTGACGCAAAACTACTGAAGGTGAGCGTGCAGTGTAATTGTTTTACCCTGTTTGGCTGTGGCCATAACAGAAAGACTAATTATCAGTTTGCGAGTGAAAACAGGTTAAAATCCTTTGTGTTACAATTTGAATTGTGGTCCTTTTTTGTACAGTTTTTAGTTTTTTGCTTTGAAGTTCAATTATGTTAATCATCTGTTGCAACATACTGGAATTTCATATCTAGCACTTAAATCTGAAGATAAAATATTTCCATTGAAGCCTTATTCATTTATCTTTTATTGAATGCAGTGATACAGTAATCCTTGCTCAGTATGTCTTTTCATTCCGGTTGATTTTTGGGCTATGCTACTGATTTTGGTTGCACAGTCTTGGACCAGACTCTGGCGGTTTATTTGGCAAACATCTCTGTTAGGAGACATTCACTGAATAGTTTTCATATACACACAATGGCTGTCTCACAGATTACAATTTATTTAATTTAGGTATTGCCAGGAGACAGCCTGTACACTTTAAATTGGCAAACTGTTATGTTAAGCACAGCCAAAGAGGTCATATCTCACTTTTTTCAAAGAGTTTACACCAGACAACCACCAAGTGTTGCCAGTTTCAAACAAAAGAGAAACACAGGTCTACAAAGGGGAATGAATGGGCTTCACATTCCACAGATCTGCCTAGCAAAAAGTAACGTTCTCTACTGAGAGAAATACTTCCTGACTGACTTCATGTATGCGACAAAGCAAAAGGTATTTACAATATATGTGTCGCACACTTCTGATATATAATGTCTTGTTCAGTAGAGTGCAGTATAATTCATTTTTAAGAAAACAATTGATGCAATTGTTGTATCACAAATTAAAAACCATCTATATTGGGATATGCCAGTGTTTTTCCACATGCCTGCAGGACCTTACACATCTGCAAGAAAACAAACATAATAGGAAACACATTGCCATGGCTGCAGGGCACAGGAATCTAAGGGTGGTGGGCAGAGGCTATAGGGCATCAGTTGTCAGCTTTTTAACCATTCATATGATATGTTTTGCATGCTACACGGGATCATGAGACCACTAGGGCAAGATAAAGACCTTGGGGGGGTTGTGATGTCAAGAGAGAACAAGAAATAAAGTCAACAAAACCCATTCATTACGTTCACTGGAAATAATTAATGCTCAATAAGATGTTAACATGGTGAAACAATTAAGTTTAAAAGATAAATGCTTCAAATATTACAATTATATTTATACAATTGAACAAAGTTAGACATTTTTACAGAAAGACAAACATTACTGATGGAGGTAATGGGAGAACATTTTGATTGTTAGCATATGTAAGGAAATGGAATGCATGTGATACCATGAACATTTAAAATGGTATCCAGCCTATAAAATGTGATACAAATGTGATTTAATCAAAGTTGAAACTAATATATAACCCATTGTTATGTTTCACTGGTTATCGCAAAGTTGTATTTTTGATACATTAAACCTTATAAATAGTGCAATCCCTTCTAAAGCAAACGTCTAAGAATACTCCTTAATGTAACATTTTGAATAATAACTAAATAAAGGATAAGTATTCAGCGGTAGAAAACTATAATGTTCAGTTATTAAAGGGAGAGATCCGTCATTATATTTAAATCTAGTGTCCAAGTGGCCATATTGGCTGACATTAGATTGAGCACAGTCAATATTATTACCTTCCTACATATCTAAGGGTCAGACAGGACACATTTCTCATTCCACTGTCTCTGATTTAATAACGCACCCATACTCTGGAAAATGAGGAACACGACTGATCGTTTTTTTACTTTTAACTGAAGTTAGCTTGTCACCGCCCTCTCCCCTCTTTAACAGCCCTACCAAAACTCAAGTCCACCCTCTTCCCCCAGCCACTCTAAAATCCATCACCACACATCTCTGTCAGTGCCGGAGAGACTCGAAGTCGGGTGCACTGAGTTGTCCACGCTCACCCAAGCACCATTGGACCTCCGATGGGGGAAATGCTTGGCTGCAGAGAAACCTGCACGAAATTAAATTCTCCACTTGGCTGACTAGGGTGACTCGTCCTGGTCTGCCGGCCTGTTCCTTCATTATTCCTGGGCTGATAACTGACTGAACGGGATGTCTTGTCTGTTTAATGCCAGCTCAGCTGCTTCATGGGAGGAACGGGCTTGTCACTCTCCACTATAACACACTGTATTACCATCTCCACTTCATTTATTTTGCTCAGATTTCGTACGCCCGTCAAGCCACCCTCGTCCCCCTGAAGACACTTGCAATTCACCACTGCTCAACCTTCTGCATCTTTTAGGAAACTATTCAAAATAACCTGTCTAAAACTTTCATTAAAATGTCATTTAGATGTCACACCGACGATTTCCGGATTGGAAACAATAAAGGTGACCTTAATTGTAGTTTTTCATACCCCATGAAGTGCATGTGGATAGCATTGCTTGTCTGTTTTTTTCTGCAATGTGCAACTTTACTCGCGTTAAGCACAAAAACAAAACAATGACAAATACCCACTGACTACAACAAACACTTCCACATAGGTTGCTGGTGCTGGAGCAGACAGTAAGCTTTGCTCCCCTGCATTCATGAGCATTGTGTTAAAGGTTTCTGCACGAGGGCACTGCATGATTGAACGTTGTGATATGGAAACACAGGCAGGCAGCCACTGTCAAAGACACGGCTTGCACTTGACCCCTCAAGCACTCAGCCACCGGCCCCCACCCACTTTAGCGGCTCTAGAAATGGCTTTCTTTTCTCAGCTTGCTTTGTGGCATTTGCAGAATTAGAATGAATATATCCTTTCTAATGCACTGGTATGTAGTATACTTATCATAATTCATAGCCTTAATGCAGGCTTTTAAGTGCACTTGGTGGTGTTGAGCCTTCGGTGCTCATTAAGGCGAATCAATGGCAAATGCTATTGTCTTATTGGCACACAGTCGCTCAACATAGAGCATATAACGTAATCGAAAGCTCGCTGTAGAGCAAAACCATCTCAGAGTGAATAGTAATAAGTGTTTGAAAAAAAAGAAGAGAGGAATCAGTATTTGGAAGTCATTAAACATCCAGTGCCCACTCCTTCTGTGTAACCACAAAGCCAATAGCATCGTGGGACAAAATGCTTTCCAATGTGACAATTGATTGCTTTTTGAGGTAGTTGTTGGTTGATTTCATAATTGGTATAATTTTTCACAAGTACATGAGTGTCATACCATGATGGGCTTTGGAATCCTGGTAATGCAGTGGCCCGTAGTTCAACCTTAAGATCAATAATGTATTAAAACCAAGAGCTTATTGAAATAATAGAAAGGGGTTTTCGCCATGGTAGAAAGGCAAGGAAGAGAAAAATGCACAAAGGAGAAGCATTTGATTCTACGCCAAGCCTTGACTGTGAAGTGCATTGTGTTCATGCCAGTGCTTTTACTCTTTTACAGAAAGAGTCTCTGTGACGTGAAAACTCTGGACTCCGTGTTATTGAAGTAAACAATGTGTGAGAGGAATAAAGCAACACTTGATAACTCAGAGTCCAAATGAAGTGCGAAACTGTGAACACAAACTGTTCCATTTTTTTGTTATGTGGATAGCAGTCAGCGAGTTGATGAAGTAAATTATCCCGGACTGTTTTTGCCTACGCAGGTCATTATTTGCCGCGCCTGATCAGTGCATAACATTTGGCAATCTGTGGCTCCCTGCTGCTATCTCTTCCTGTTGGATCTCCCTGTTTTGACAGTGTTTGAGAGAGGAGCACTCTGTGAGGTGTCAGGTGAAGACTATATGTGACAGATTTGGAGGGGAAATCAAGAGAAGACAAACAGGCAGCTAAATGCCTGGGAAATGTCTCAGCGCTCAGACAGAAGGCGATAAGTGCTGTTGACGCGGACATGACAAGCTAGCAACAGTAAACCTCAGGACACGTAGTCCCACCGGAGGCCCGGGAGTGGACACAATTCTCCACGACTGCTGAATGTGCTTAACAGCTCTGATGAAGAGAATTAACAAGGAGTGGGAAGCCCCCCCACCAACACCACACACACACACAACTTCAACCACCCCTGCCTTTCTACTGTAAGCTCTTTGATGTTTCCCTGTTTCTCCTCGACAGTCAGCTTTTGTTTTGATCAAGGTTTGATTTCCTGTGACATATCTGATACATATTATGAAAGCAATACAAGCCCTCATAGAGAGGCAGGGTGTCTCTTAACTCTAACTGTTGCAGAGCAGTATGCCGAACAATGACAGAAGTACATCTCCTTTTGACACTCGCTCCAAAAATAATAAAAAATAAAATCTGTGCCAAGGAAGTCATACAAGTAAAATCAATGTGTAAAGTTTCCTCACACATTTCTTTTCAAAGCGCTTATGGCTGTACACTGTCATGAGAGTCTGGCAGAGGAAAGAGAATATGGTGCTTTCATTTCAAGAACATCAGAAGACCTGGCTTTTCTTTTCAAAACACTAAGGAGCACAATGCAGATAACATACTGTAAAGGATATAAAAATACGCCTTTGTTAAGTAGCCTACAGTAATGTAATATTAATAAAAAGTGAACAAGGTCATGAATATACATGTTATTAAGGAATATTTCCTTTAATATGCCTAGTGTCCAGTGGTGGAAAGTAACTACCTTTACAGTACTTTTGTATAATAATAATATGTTGATGTATTCCATATAATATTTCAAAAGTATATTTATACTGATCCATTATATTGGTCCTTTTTACTGACAGTTCTGGGACAGTTGTCAATACAAATTACTTTGCTATACTAACAAATATGTGCCTACTCCAGTCAATAAATGCTGTCAGTGTACAGTTGATTTTTGGATATTTCTGTATCTGAAAATGATGCTGTGAGAGCATTGAAAAAAAAAAAAAATACTCAAGATGTTGTACTGTACAGAAAACCAAAATAAATTCAAATAGTCATTCCAGCCATTTTAATAAAATGATGGTAATACTTTCTCCACCACGATAACTTTCTGTGATAAACCAATAACTGTATGGCTGATGGTAGCCCTAGCTTCCATTATATATGGGCATACCGGTGCATCCCAATGTATACTGTAATGCCTAAAAAAACAGATGCACACCCTGGTTGAAAATGTCTCCCCAGAATTGTATGCGGTATCAAAATTGGGATAAAACATTTGAATTACAGAACACAACTGTGATGTCTGGCCCCCTGGACTGCCAGATCATGAATATATATTGCATTATGAAGATGTGATGACATTTAGAGCAATCACATTTAACCCTCTCCTCTTGTGCCTCTGTTTCTCCTCTCTCCACTAATGCATTTTGCAGCAAGGGATGCATCTTAAAAGATTCAGGGAGAAATGTCAGCCAGAGCAGACACTGCTTGATAGCTGGGGTCATTTCAGACTGGTTTCTGAATTCTGGAGAGCATACAAACACAAGGGTGATCTATCCTTCACTCACCCCCCCCCCACCCCTTTTTTCCTATTCCATTCTGCCTCAACCCCCTTTCCATTCAAACATTTTCTGTTGGTTTACCCTTGTCCATGTGACTGCGTTGGAGGTAGCAAAGACGCACTACAGCGCGAGAGAGAGGCCTGACCAGTTGGGCGCTGTCTCCCACCTCATTACCAGATGCAAATGAAACGGGTACACATGTTTAATATTTAGTGGCAGCAGAAATGTCAGGCTGGCACAAGATGGAATTAAACAGCACTGTCAGCGCAAGTGAACTCAAGGCTTTCTCAGCTATTTCACTTCATATTGAGTTACTGTCACAATTTATTTCACAGCGGTATACGACTAGTGTGAAAATGTTCTGTGATGCCTTTAAGGACGGAAGGGGAATCAAGGAAGAAGTGTGAAGGGTATTGTTCAGATGAGGCTTTGTATTTATTTCTGAGCTCTGTGACAAAGCTTTATTGTCTTAACCCAGACCCACCCTTTCATCAGGAGTTTTTTTGTTTTGATTATAGCTCTGTTTTATTGGATGGTGCATACTGATAAAACAGAACACAAGCGAGAGCTGGCTCACAATGTTGTTCAGTACAGTGATGTTATGCACATTGAGCCACAGACCTCCCAAGAGAAGGCTTTGGTTGAACTAATCCTGATGATCCATACTCGTATCAAATGTGTCATCCAGGCCACGGCAAGAAGGCATGACGGATTTTAAAGCAATGAGGCTCTGCTTCTAACATGAAAGTTATATTTTTTAATAGCTCAAAGACATATTTTATGCTTAGAAACAGTGGAATATGTTGTTTGCAAAAATATGTCCATTTGGATTTTGCACTCTTGTCACCACGCACGGATGTATATTATCAGATTCAAGGCTAAAGCAAGTTAATGTTCATTCTAATCAGCATGGCAGATAGCACCGGGACCCACAGGGACCTAATTAAAGATACTGTACATGAGAGGTTTATCTTCACAGCTCTGGAGAAAGAACCTGCATTAGTTTATCCTTGCAAAGGGGCAGGAAGTAGGTTTTAGTGTATGTTTTGTTGTTAGGAAAAAATGAATTGAGTGATGCATTTTTGGGCTACTTTTCTTTCATCATGTCATATTTAAAGGGCTCGATGAGAGGTGAGCTGGAGGTAGTTACGGTCAGAATCAAAAAGAAAGGGGACCTTGAAAATAGGGAAAAAAAGTTGTATTTAAATTAATTGAAAGCATTATCATACAATATTGAATGAGTGAATAGAAAATGGAAAAGTTTTGCTGTGGACAGGCAGTTAGTGAACTCCCACTGCCTTCTGAAAAAACAGAAGCGTTTCATTATTCCAAGGTGAGGGCTTTAAAACAGCATTTTAAATGTTACCCCGCTGTTCAAGATCATGAAAACCTTTAATTTCATGCAAATGAACCGCAAGGAGCATGGAGCTTAATGTAAACGAATGCTTCTTTTGTACTGCTGTAGGAGTGAGCTGGAGAGAGAGGCCAGGATGAAAACTCCCAAGGATTCTTTAATTGCTATCTGAAATTATGTAAATCCCTCTGCTAGGCTGAGTGCAATTATCCAGCGCCTCTCGCTGCCAGCTTTACTAATGTCTAACAAAATATCGGTGGCTGACATTTAGACGTGGTAATGCAAATGAGAATTAATTTTTCTTCCAAGACAAAGGGCAGAGGAAAGATCACACCATTTTATACAATAAAGGCTGGAAAAAGTGGGGTTTGCAAGATGACAAAAAATGTTGATCAAGAAATGAGCCAAGCATTGAAGCCCATTTTCTATCAACGCAGCATCCTAGCAAACACGGTTAGTTTCCCTATTCTGCACTATTAATCTATTTCTATTGCCACAAAGAGGAATGCTGCAAGCAGTAGACATTCATTTAGGGTTGGAATTAATTGCAGAGTGTGTCTCATTTCTTAATAATGATATGGGAAACCCGCCCCGCTCCCCATTGTTAGAACACGTCCCTGCCATGGGGATGGTGTTGGACTGTTTGGGTCACACTTTTCCATTTATCTCCCCAGGTACAGAGATGGATGTATAGGCCATGCACTGCAGCCTGGTGAGGCTCCCCTGTGTGCTGCTCAGAACACCTGTCCCGCTGTGAGTCGGCACCCCCAATCTTTACCAGGCCAAGGAGGAGCGCCATCTCTCTCCACAACACTTTCCCCAAGCCGTTGTCTCACGGGACACCAAAAGGAGCAAGATGAGGAGGAACCAGGGACCGACGTTCACTGGGAGATCTGCAGCCCGAAACTGCTTTTCTTAAACCAGAATTCAAATTACCACCTGCTGACATAGGGAAAAATATTGACATTAATATTTAAGTATGGATACTATGTGCAAGACCCCCCCAGCTGTTAGAGCATTCTCGGAGGAAGGATAAAAACGCCAACAAGTGCATGTCTAAAGTTCTACCCTACCAGCAAAATGCAACAATGCTACTAATGTCATATAGCAAACGCTGTTGAAGCAGAAACAGATAACTCCCCACCCCCCCAACATACAAATAAGGTACAAATAAAACTACAAAACTGCCCGACAGACATGATTACATATCTTTGTCTTTTGAGTTTTATAAGAAGAAGTAGATTGATCTTGTGGTTCATAGATGTTTGCAACATGGTTGCCACTAGCAGCATGTTGTTCAAATGACTAAGAAAAACATGAACAATCCCATGAAACTAAAAACCATGAACTGAGACCTATGCTTAAGAAAGTTAATACCTGTAGTATTACCTAGGCATGAGTGTTTACTTACTGATCTAGCTAAGTATAATTATTTTTAGAATTGGTCGTATCACTCTCACTTCGCGTCCTTTGCCTCCTCTCTCAATGGGTTGGATAGAGTTTAACAGTTGGCGTTCTCTTTTTGTTCTGCCACCTGGGAATATACTATTTTGTTAAGTTGCTTAATCATTAAATGCTCTCGGTTAAGCAGTGATCCAATGTATATGTCCAGGGCTTCTATTGTGAAAGGGAGATTATGACCCAAAAGCAGCCAAAATGTATTCTGTATAAATGGAAACAATCTACAGTAAATTCCCACGGTGGAATTATTATTATTACAGCCATGACATTGTGCAAAAAATATTTACTTCATGATTAAAGGGAAACAAATATATATTGCTAGTTTAAAACATGTGTAGTGGTGAATACAAACAAATATAGTAACATTATTGACATATTTTTTTCCCACTTCCTTCCCCAAAATCACCATTATCATTAAATTGTGTAATAAACATAAAATCCATGATTATAGGCAACAATTATTTTTGACTTTTTTTGCTAATCAAATATTTAAGAAAATATTGGTAAACACATACGTTGCAGGAAAACACAAGATGATGCCACGATTGGTATCTTTTATAATTCAGAATCATCTTAGCTAACAGTTGTACATCATTATTTTAGTTTCCTATGATGTCTATAATCTACTGTATATGGCATTGCATAATGTGTGAAGCCTTAATGTACAGATATGATGATTTCCATAATAATATTCAAACGGCTGTTATCATCGGTCGGTTTCATATAGAGAACAAATCATTACCGGTCACAAGGAATAGGCTTTGAAAATTCACCACACAGGGCCTTTATTTTGTATCGGAGATGGCCTGTCCAATTGAAAGCTTTATCGTGCATGCTAATGTTATCTGGGGTTCTGCACCTACTGCTAATGCGCTGCATTTGTAGGTATTTACTATTGTATATAACCCCCACAGCACCTCATATCACCCTCCTTCTTCGCCTCATCCCCAGCTTTCTAACCTCCATCTTCCCCTGCCCCTCCACCGCCTGTGCATCCATCAGAGGGCTGTCATGGTAGAGGGGCTTCAATGCTCCTTCCTGATGCGGCCATCAAGGCCCTCCATCTAACACAAGCCGACACATCATAATAACAGTAAGAGGCCTTTCCTGTCCAGTGTCATGCTTGGAGAGATTAGTTCCCCTCCACAAAACCCAGGTAATTTGCTTTTGCTGAAACACATTTGTAGATCGTATTCTTTCAGGTTAACTAGTTCACGAGAAGAGATGAGACACTTGCTGCACAGTGTTTGCTTCTTTATGCCATTATTCCCCTCAGCCGTTTTCAGGCTAAACCAAACTGATTTTCTTACATGGTGTGTGTCTGTGTCTGGTTGAACTATTTGATCAAACATTGGTATTTTACTATGCACAGTGAACTAATATGCATCAGCTTAATAGTCGGTATAAGGGATTAGAACTCCATGATATTTGTTTTAGTTATTGTATGTCAAATCATGCATTAGAGGAGATGGAGAAGTCAGTAAAGCAAAGTTGTTTTATAGCTGTCATTTTCCACTGAATTATTGCGAGGTTGATATACCACCTCAGGTAAGAATTTGAATATATCCGTAAAGTAATTAAAATATCTATAACCCAGAGTAAAGACTATCAAATATCAATTTTTGTAAGGGCTTTTTCAAATATATTTAATAAAAATAATCATGCATTGGATATATTTTTGTAAATAAGCTGAGAGAAAAACTAAAATTCTTTGAGCAGGAGTTCATTTCTGTAGGTCTAATGTCTATTTCATTCTTTATTAATCACACAGGGCTGCACTAAATCCCCTCTGTGTATGAATGGGCTGTGCCCGGTGTCTTCTCACATTTGCTGCATGATCATATTTCATAAACACTGCATTTGAATTTTTATGTACAGAGTATGCAATATTCATGATAAACTGAATATGTAAATAGGTAACCTTTATTTATGAGTCCCTGCCAGACTCGTACTCTTAAGTATTACTTTGGATGATAAGATGGAAAGAGAAAAATGTTAGTTAGGGGAATTCTTGTGTGGCTGTGGAATGATTTATAATTAACAGCTTAATCTATACAGGTAGGAAGTCATAATTCTCCTGTTTTCCTCAAAAAGAAATTCAAGAAAATAATAAATGATCTTACTTGTAATTCTAAACAATGGCAACAAATATTTTTTTATTCCACTGAAAGACAGACAAAAGGATGTGCTTTTATGCTACTTGCTGACTTCTATTAGGATGTATAGTACCACTGTAGAGAGCTGAGAATATCTAAGAATGTATTTGAATGAATCACCCAAGAAAGGGCCCAAAACTAGTCGAGTCTGTGTCTTTTAGTCACACATTTAATCCTAATGCTACATTCGATTCCATTTCCAGCCTGTAAGTGCCTTGGAATTACACGTCCCATCCTGAACCAGTCCTTTTTCTTATTGTTTAGAGAGTGGTTAGCATGCCGGGGATGCTCCAAATACGATTTTACATCCACTTATGGAAATCCATTGTTCCTTGAACATTTCCACATACAAACCAATATATGCTTTTCTAAGAGGTCTAAGACCTCAATTACATCAAAGGCAGTTTGTCCTGCTGCTGGGCTGCCTGCTAAAGGGCTTAAACAACTGTGTCAATGCTACCCCCTTGTGACCGCACTGCAGCAGAAGCATTTTCTAACAGCCATCTTTCATTGCAAGAAACACAAGAGAAATTGTCCTCTTACAAAAATAAATAAACACACAACATTTCAAAATGTGTGAAAAAATGTTTATGTAATGCAAATAATTCCACTATTGCTGCTGTTAAAATAATGCCATTTATTCTGCAAGTGTAACACACATTTAACACAATAGAGTCTGTGCGGTACATGGGCAATTGTCTGACGTCCTCCCTGTAGTTTGAACTATGAAGCAGTGAATAATAAAGATAAAAAGAAAGTCTGAGAGATACTATTTGCACAATGGATTTGAAATGTGTCATCACAGCACCTACTGCATTTGTAGCTCACAGATCTCTTTCATTAAAACCAAAGACGTCGAGAAAGTTGCCACGTTGACGTGCAGACAGATGTGCATGTCAGAGGCATGAGAGGGAATATTTTGGAGGGCACTCCTCTTGCTGTCCTAGCCTAGGCAAGAGAAAAGCATGCAGTCTTTTATTGTATAGACTTGAAAAGAAATAATTAGACACACAGATATATAATTCTGCAACGCTGCATGGCTCACTTGTCACATGTGGCAGAAAGAAAAGAGGGCTGGATTCTCTGAAGTGCAGTTTGCCACAGGCCGTCACTTTTATTTCCCCAAGTTTGCTCTGCCTTTAAAGACAGAGTGAAGTTAAAGTGCATCAGTTTTTCTTCTTTGTTATTGAAGTGGAGTCCTAAGATGCAGAAAAGGGAAAGATTTTCCCAAATATTGGCATTATATTTAAACATTTGAAACACTAAAAAGCAAATGGAATTTGGAAATATTGTTTTGCAGATAGCTTAATAGCATCTCTCCCTTACAATATAAGGTTATTCTTTCATCCATAAAAACAACAAAAACAATGCTTTACCGGCATGTCTTTTTATAATAATCATGTTAACCATAATCATCGCAATTTCCTTTACAAAAAAGGATCCTCGTCGAGCATTTCTTAGAAGCTTTGTAATGGTAATTGAGATGACAATTTCCATCAACTTCACCAAAAGTGGGAGGAAGTATCATCAATTAGAGTGGATATGCCAATACTAATAGGCATTGATGCTAGCCTGCCGAGACATTAGTGATCTAAAAGCAGGCTGGGAACAGTCTTGGAATATATTTCTTCACTCCCAATACATGCCCTTTTCTACCTTTTCTTTTACAATTTCACAGAATTAAGTGAATCAAAACAAACCCACACAATTTAAATGAAAGCCTATAACTTCCCTGTTTGACTATATTGTCAAAGAGATGCACTTTGGGTCACAAAACCTGCAGTTTTGGCCCATAACTCACTGTGAGGCGACGTCAGCAGAGGCCATATTAAGGGCCTGCACTATGTCGACGTCTCACACAGCCCCCCAGGTTAAGCCGTGTCAATCATCGGCCATGTGATTGCAGAAGTCCCCGCCTGCCCTCTCATTGACACCTCCCATTGACTTTCCTTCTCTCAGATCAGTGAGCCTAAACCATTTCATTCAGGGTGACCCACCACCACCCACCCCCTCCACACACACCCTGGACAGGTTGATTTGTGGCTCGCTGGCAGGCTTCAACACAGCTATGACTTTTATCCACTTAAGTATGTATATTTTACCCGACTGTATGGTTCCATCTCTCATTAATAGTCTGTGCACACTGGAAAGCATGGCTCTGAGCACCATGTCTGTATGCTACCAAAACAATGTTAACTTCAAAAGAAGAGAAATAGCGTTTGAATTATTTTCTTCCCTGACCTTAGGTCCGTATATGTAAACATATGACCTAATATCATGCTAGAGGGACGTTATTTATGTCATATAATCATTTCAACTCCCTCAGGAAGCAGTCGGCACACAAACATGACCAAAATACATATTTAGATTTATTTGTCTGCAACTGTCCAATAAAACATTTCCTTTGCATTTCCATCTCTGGGCTTTAGTCCCAGTGGGAGTTGCTGGCTGAGAAATGTTGTGCTTTCAAGCTTCAGGGAACAGCGATGTGAGCAATGTTCAGGGTGGAAAAAAAAGAAGTGGTACGCTGCCTAAGTGTTGTACTATAAAGAGAGGAGAAGTAGGTTTTCACATTCGAAAAGCCTCCAAGGGTTTAAGCTCTGCAGAGGAATGTGGGTGCAATCATCATACTGATCTCAGGAGAGACTATACCAGGCTCTCGACCACTCACTCAATCTTTGTGTCTCATTTACCTTTCATTTCTCTGTCTGTCGCATCGTTTTCTGTCTTCTTTTTGTCCGTCCATCCTCTAATGCTCCCCCTCGCTGAAACGAGCCATCTGAAAGGCATGCTTTCTATCAAGGGGAAGCATTTTGAAATACCCTAATGAGCCTTGGTTGTGTCATTCCCATTCGTGGATATAAAATGTACAACTTTGTAATGAAACAAGTCGATTGTAAAAGCGGAATGATAGATTTTATTATGTGCTCATGAAGAAAAGCAAGAATGTCTTGATGAAAGCTGTGCCCTTCAGTGCATTGTGGATTTCATCCTCATGCCATCCACACATGTTTTAGGGTGTTTGTGGCAGGAGAGGCATCTCCTCTGTAACCAGAGTAATAAATGAATTACTATAAAAAGGGTAACTGAAGGGCTATATGGCTTTTACTTAATTGTGCGGTGGTGAAAGGGGGTAAGGGTCTTTCCATAAAAGTTCAATAAATTGTGCATTTTCTCAATGACTTGTTGCCCCAGTGAACAGTCGGGTAACAATGCTAGGCTGGAAGATATGGAGTGCAAACGCTGGCAGAGGCAATGTCATTTTGAAATGTGAACTGTTAAAAGGTAGCAATATGCTTTTATAGTATGTGCATATTTAGGCTTATTTAAAATGTCATTAAAGGTCGTCTATACGTGACATCTGTGTAAAATTTGACTGCTGAGTACAGCTCATACTCACAGAACGTTCCAGGGCTGAGGGAAATTCATGGCCAGACGGCCATTCTCCCCTGAGTAAATCAAAAGCTCTTTCTTATTTAACAAGCCTTTATAGTATTACACCAAGTTAACTGTGTTTCAATATAATACATTTGTAGCTTAAATTCACTCATTTACTAAAGAAAGTTTAACTTAAGCAAATTCAATCAAATATATGTTAAGCAGACTGGTGCTGATGCAGGGGAGCTGTTACAATATAAAACTCTTTAAAGCCTCAAAACTTAGTTTAGAGTAATGTATTCAAAACATGAAATAAGTATAAGTAAGAAACAATGAAATTCAAAATTAGTTTTGCAGCTTTCAGCAGGTGTGATCAGATTTGATAGACATTGTAATTGGTTTATGAACAAACTCCTCCGAGAAGAGCTAAAACAAAAACACAAAAACAGAAATCTCTCATCTTAAATTAATCAAATGTTCTAATTTTAGCCCAACAAATTGGGTTTATGATAAACTCAAATAATTATATCAAGGCATTGATAAAGAAAAAAGGTGTTCAGGGGTTTTTCAAAGTAATAAACATATGTAGCTTAAATCACAATGTAGGTCATTTTTCACCTCCCCTCCTACCTTACTGAAATGGTTGGCAGCTGCTCTCTGGGTATCTGGAATATTGGTTTCTCCCACTTTCTGTAATTAGCAATGATCAAGAAGGATTATAAGCAGCGGTTAACAACATTGGACTCCTCAATGACCCTGATAGATGGTCAATTATAGTGATCAGGTCATGGCGTTTATTGGATTTAAAGTGGCAGTGATGGGCCCTTTTGGCCTAGTGCGGGTAATTATCACATTTGTGCATGATTTAAGGAGACAGTAGAACGAGAAAGACTTGACTTACATTTCATCATTTTCTTATCTATGTATTTATGCAAGAGTTAACAAGCGATGGTCATGGGTGGAATAATGAAATGAGACTGGAATTAGTGTGATATCCACGTACTGTATAGCCGCTGTACAGATATGTCATATCCGAGGGGGTGCGAACAATGTACTGGAAACTTATGACAGGACTTGGCAGGACTTTGCTCAATTCTGGCAGTTTATTGCAAGTGTATTTGTATATTGTTCAAATCAGTGTATCAAAGATGGATTTTTTAATCATACTTGAACTTGTCTTCAACTTTGTTTTCTCAATGTTGTATTGTGTCCTCCATGAGGAGCTACATACGGAATACAACATCTCATGGTCAACAGCTTCCAGTTTTGCTAGCAGGGGGATTACGCCTGGGAACACATGCTATACACCTATCACAGTTGTCAATAAATTCTTCTCTTCCTCCACATCATCCATTATTCTCTGCCTGTTCCACAGAAAAAGGCATTCCACCACTCTTTCTTAAGCGGCAGCAGACAGCTTTCTGAATCCAGACACCTGAATATGATCAACAGAAGCTGCTGCTCAGCTCCTCTGGTAACAGAGGAAATACATCAGTGCCTTGTTTATTTACTTTTCCCACATGGCAGAAAAGGTCAGAGTCAGAGGATTATACTGCACGGACCAAGTGGAACTCAATGAAAACCCAGCAATGAAAACAATATCATCCATATTTTAAACAGCTGGCACCAAACAGAGGGAGCCTTACACTAGGGTGCCAATTATTCTACTTCTCAGGGTTTCTGCAGCAAACCACAGTAGCTCAGGTGTACTTTCCAAATAAAACCATTATTTTTATATAGTTTGTGAAAAATCTGAGACAAGCAGCCATGTGTGTTAGCCATCATATAGAGTACATTTGGTATACATTTCAATCATTAGCCACTAACTTATACTTAGCGCTGAGGGTAAAAATGCAGATTTTATTGGTCTTTAAATGCAGATGTTTTTCAGTCAGAGTGTGGTTGCTTTCATAGTCTGGGTTTGTTTTCTCTCCATGGACTTATTAAAGTCAGTGCAGCACAGTCTGGGCTCTATAATCCTGATGTATTATTAATCATGTCTACCCGTGAAACTCCCAAAACTTCCTTTTTTGATTTCTTTAACGCAAAAGTGTAGTGAATTTGAAAAGGAGGCAGGTCCAGGGTGACAGGATGCTTTATTTTCTTCCTGTTAAAGATTCCAAAAGCAAGTAAATACAGCATTGTTTGCTGTTGGAAATAGGTTGATGCAGAGTGTATGCCATGTCCGTGTGCAGTGCAACATGTGCACGGAGCACGGTGTTCTAGCATCCTCTATTGTAAGCTCATAAGTGCTGTCATGCTATCCAGATTGCTGTTGACAGGTCAGAAAATGTGGTGGACAAACATTGTTGATGTCAAGAATTTCTAGTATTGCATTCAATTGTCATGTAAACAAAAGTTGCTTCTAATAAGGCCTTTACCACTCATTGATTCAGACGACTAACGACTTGTTCCATTCATATCTTGTCACATTTGTTTCATGGTTACTTTTTTAATGCCATCAGCTCCAACGCTGAAAGGCAGTATTTTGCTTGTACAATAACCTAAAGCACATTTACCATGAAAACTGAGGGAATGTATGTTTGTTTGAAGTGTCAAACTTGATCAAAATAAAGAAAAAGAGCAATTGTATTTGGATTTAATGAAACAAAAATAGACTTTTATTAGATAGTCCGTCCATTTGAGATTTGATGAGGGACAATTACTAAGACAACAACACATGTAGATGTCCAATAGTATTTTCTTGGATTTAAGTCATATCTTGTCCTCCTCTGTCATGCTTTGGTTGGCATTTCAAGAGAAGTTACTTTATTTGTGTACATAACTTTTGAGCATGGATGTACATGATATACAACAGCATGCTGGGTGATCAATAATCAACTCAGCAACAATGTGGTTATGCTCACATATACCACCCTGCCACCATGGCAGGTGCTCATGGCATTTTTTCTCCTTTTTTTGCCTCGCTTGGGTAAGATGATAATCCAAGCCTAGTCCACTGACAGACTGCAACATGATTCACTTGGACAGTGACTGACTGCACATCCAATTTGTTTCAACTCCAGAGCAGCAGCTTATTATCTGAAATGCATGAGATGTCTGTGCATGAGAGGCGTGATCAGCTGGGGCATGCGCCGGGGCTGCTGGGAAAGTAATCAATAAGGGATTGTCTCTTGTAGTTTAGGCCGACACATTATGACAGAGCTGAAAATTAAACAGGCAGATATTAATAATAATGGAAATCAGAGGCTCATGGGTGAGATCAGGGGGAGGGGTGAAACTCAAAATATGTATCATGTTCAGCTGTGGGTGTGTGTGTGTGCGTAAGGGGGGAGGCGGGGGACTATATTTTGTATTTTGTTTTTTTTTTTCTACTCTGGAATTGTGTGAAATATGAGACATGGATGTGACAGTGAAGGCTGAGTGAGTATGTCTTTGAATATCAGCATCAGCACATATTACAATGCTCTCTTTAAACTCACATTCCCTATCCATAATAATTACAAAGTTGAACACGTGTGCTAGTTTTATGGCATTTGAGGTCACAAAATTGAACTTTTTGGCAGATGTTTTGACCCCTTTGTAGATCTAATGTGAAAAATTGATCAATAAAAGTTGATCTAAAATTCATAGACATCATTGTAAAAAGCTGAAATGACACAAACAAAGTCTAATTAATTCCATTTGACTGTGCATTCCTAGGTTATTATATGGACTTAATCTGAATATTTTCCATTTGTTCACAAGTATTTAACCATGACTCAAAGCTATTTAACAAAACAAAAATGTGTCCTGCTGATATAAGAGGAGCCATGGGCCGTCAGAGTAACACAGAGAGACGGACAGCTAAAGAGAGAATCCCCTGCCTTGTCAATTAGCCCTGGCAATCCGTTCCTATTGTTTGAGCAACAAACGTGCCACACTGGGTGGGGGAGGGTTGAAGTGGGGGAGTTAACAAACTGCATTACAGGCCATTACAGATGCAGTGTCATTGATTATTTATACCCTTATAAAATGCCTGGCTCCCTGGTGGACCAGGCTAGCTCTCATCAAATGTTCCCTCTAAATCACCGCACCGGGGCAAACAACACATTCAAATATAATAGAGCTGAGTGACAAAGTCCTGTGTGTATAATAGATGTGGAAATCTCTGTATCAAGAACAGGGAATAAACTGTTGTGATAGCTGAAGCATATCACTACATCTTATTAAACTAATAACTCTTTGCTGTCCCAGTCTTTGGATACAATATGTGTGATATGATTAATTTTAGAGAAAGCCCTTTCTTGGAAGAAACATTGAACAGTAGATCACACCCCTCCTGGAGCTTTGTCCACTGTGGATATTTTTGCATTAGTTAGCAGGGGAGCAGATGGCTGCTACTAGTCGTGCTCACGCTCAGCACTTTTTTGAACTTTCATGTTGTAGGTGTCTGATCTGGAGCAGGACCTTCTCCAAACAGTCACCTCACCATGGGAATATTCCCGCTAGGATATTAATGGTCGCCCTTGCCGAGCCCACCACCTCAGCAGAAAGCCCACCGGGACACAGAATCGCAAATGCCACACCTTTCAACGCCTTGTTTCCTAATGACACTACATTGACATTGTGGCGCCTTCAAAAAACTCCCTGAATAACATATATCAACCGCTTAGTCAACTAAAACACCAGTGTAGTAATTTGACACGCTGCCCTCTAAATATTTGTTATTAGTAAGATATATTGCTGCTCATGAAATTCATCCTTTATCATATAGGTTAAAGGTCCGGGTGCCAGATGTCCCGTAACACAGCAAGTAGAAAAACATGCATGGAATACACGGTATGTCGCGATGGTGACAAACGCATGCCAACTGAATTGCAAAGAGGTAAAGTAAGTCCATATTGGACACACTTCCTAGAGCACGGAAAGTATGAAAGAGAGGACAACATCTTGTGTCATCTATCTTCCTTAAATGCTGAAGCCGTGACAAAGTGGATGGAGAAATTATGATAAATGATAAGACATATTTAGTCAATATCTGTAATTCTCTTTCTTCACTCTGCGGTGTTTTTCCCATCCTCACATTGTTTAGTTGAAAAGACACCCGTTCATTTAAATAGCACTTTGAAGGCCAGATTGAGATCAAATTGAAATGGGCATTGTAAATGTTAATATCAATATATCCACCCTGAAGATGGATTGTCAAGGGGCCTTTTTATGAATTCATATCTTATTTACAGTGAGAGTATGTGGATGCTACACACTGTTAGAACTCAAATGTAAATGTTTTACCACATCATTAACACAAGTTAGGAATGAGATCATCTCAACCAGTTCAATTGAAAGACAAATTACATTTGCATCTGTCCAACACAGATAAATAATATCAGTACTGTATGCTACCTCTTGATTATAACATCCTATTATCAAAGTTAAATGACTTTACTGAAAAGAGAATATGATTTGCAAAATCCTGTTTCAATGATGCCAATGATGTGTTTACCTGTGAACACAATCATTCGAATATGTAAATTAAGAGAAATTAAATTATGAGCGCTGGTTCACAGATATATTACGGGGAAGCATTTTAAATCTAATACTTAAGGGGGGATGTACCAGTTTAAGTTTATCACTGAAAGGGG
This sequence comes from Notothenia coriiceps, assembly GCF_000735185.1. Taxonomy (NCBI): domain Eukaryota; kingdom Metazoa; phylum Chordata; class Actinopteri; order Perciformes; family Nototheniidae; genus Notothenia; species Notothenia coriiceps. The sequence goes on along the minus strand of NW_011350953.1, from coordinate 280,171 downwards.
CAATAGGGTATTGTTTCCACAATCTCACAAGGATCCATTGGTGGAAAGTTTGTTATGACTCTAGGCAGAAATGTCCTTCTCATATAATTCCGCAGTGTAAACTACAATAGACTGTTTTTACTGCAGACAATTTAGGAATAGCACAGGTGTATTGAATTACATTAACGACGGCTGCATACAATTTAATTATGCCAGTTGCAGGGCTGTGCTACTGTCCTACTCGTTAGCGTTATTAGCTACACCTGCGTCTCCTGCTTAACGAGTCAAGATGTTTTACAGGAAAAATGTCTATCAATGCCACTGACTCAAATTTTATTTAGAGTTAGTTTTAAAATCTTTGGTGACCACTGTTTTCTTTCTGACATAGGAAAGTGGCCCTCAGTTGTTAAGTGGAAGATTTTTAAGCCATGAAGTGAGTGAGATGTGTGTCAGTATGAGCCGCCCTGGGAGCCGAGAACATGACAGGAAGATGAGTGAAAAGTACCATGCAACACAACGCAACATCCCCTCCAAGGACAAAAGACATGATGGTGGCTCATCATGTGTAATGTATTTTTACCCTGCACTCACACACCAAACTCAACTATTCAGGATCCATATAGAATTTCCAGCACTAGATACCTCAGAAACATCTAGACACATGACTGAGGAATGACTGAAGGGTGTAGTAGGCTAATGGACCGAATGGTGAAGCTGTGAAACACCTTGTTTCAAACTGTTTCCTGGATGCCATCAGTCACACTGCAGCAACAGGTAGCTGACCATACAGTCAATGGACTCCAACCTCTCTGTGTGCTTTAACATACGAAGTGAGAGAATCCAAAGGGAAAGGACAGGGTGGGAGCAAAAGACATGGGGATCATACTGCCCAACATTTTTTTGCAGAGTAGATATTGAACACTGTTGTTGAGGTTACTATTTATCTCATGCCGGCCAAGTTGGCACGCACATCTGGCGCTGGGTACTTAGTGCAATTATTTATGATTTCCTCCAAGATTTAAAAGCTCTTCGCCCGGCCTTGTAATGCAGTAACTGATTGCACTGCTAATGTAATTAAGGGGAGATTATGATGTCCACGTGGCACACCAGATGGTGGCATTCACAGCGATGGGGGAAGGCACAACTGGCACACCACTGCACAAGGGCAGTGAGGCGCAGTCAGTCGGAGCAGTCCAGACTCCCCACCAGACGGAGGAAAGTATATGTGTGTATGTATGTATATGTGTGTGGTGTGCATGCGTAGATGAATGTGAGTGTATGGATGTTCGTGTAATGATAAGTTGAGCAATAAAGTGTAAGCAGAGATGAGTGCATGTAAAATACTACCAAGGAAATGACTTTAGCTACAGTATAGTGACTGTCTCTATATGCATGACATGGGCATGCACTCTCTCAAAATGCACCATAGGTCAAAGCATAGGTCAAAGCAAGACCCTAGTGTTTGGTCTTGGAAGGCTATAGGGATGATAAGACATCTCCTTTTTTTTTAACTACAAAAGTGAAGGATTACAAACTGAATCCGACAGTTCCCACATTTTCAACTTGTGCAATTTAGTGCTTTAGCCAAGAAAACAGATGGCACAAATGGAAAATTAAATCACATTTGGCAAAGCCATTATGTTTCAGGAGATTTTTCAGCCAACGAAACAATGAGACTGGACAAAACTGACCTTTAATTAGAAAAAAAGCATGATATTATGGAGTCTTGCAAGGGCGTATCCTATGGGGGCACTAAGGGTATAGCTTCTTAAAGCTTGTTATTATAAGCTATTCAGGAGACACAGGGATTTCTTTATGTGTAGACAGAAAATGGAGGAGGGGGATGAGGGTCATATATGAAATGAGACCTGCAGATTTCTACACAGCCCATAATGGGTTCATACGGGTGATGGGGACATTGGGGCACAGTAGATTTCCCAAGTTGAGATAGGGATATTATTACTCTCGGGGTGGCAACACAGAAATCTCCATCTTCGGTCCCCAGACTAGTGTCAGCAAATTACAGAACACAGTGAATGACCTTTACGCACAAAAAGAAAACCTTTGCTGTTTTTTTTATCATTTGGGTGCAAAGTCGTCACTAAGGTATCATTTTGGTCCAGGGGCTCTTCTGTCATCCACTGATTACCACTCACAACTACAACATTGTTACCAGAATAGGTGTGCGATATTTTGTATGTGATCTGATGATCCAGTGTTTATGGGGTCGACTTTAACTAAGATGTGTCATAAAGCATACATGAAACAATGCGTGAACAAAGAAATCCCAGTTTTAATGAACCTTTTCCAAATGCCAGCTGCAATGCTATGCATCCTGCACTGTCTGCTCCCCCACAGAAATCTGCCACAGCCATCATTCATCTTTCCCCACAATCCTCAGCGTGCGATGTGCCGCACATTAAAACACTGTAATAGCTGATGGCTTTCACAGTTAGCATGTGTTGCTGATATCTCCAGACTCTCGACGAGTGTTTCATCACCTATTCCATAATTAGACCATTACTTTAGCAGGTGTGCACCTTCTCAGCCGGAGAATGTGTGTGTGGTTTTTTTTCTTTTTACCTTCTTCATCGTTCTTTTTCACTGACACCTGAGATTTAATCTTATCAACTTCAGCATTGCCTCAAATTCTACATAAACTGAGCATGCCTGTTTTAGTAGGTTGTCAACACCTTGAGGTAGAAGCATGTGTTTGTAGAAGCGTGTGTTTGAGGTGGGTGTTAGTGATGAGGGGGGGGGGTGTTACAGTATCCAACAAACTCTACTATCGTGGAAAAAATGTTAATTTCACATTTTATTGGTAGAATCATTTGTATATGATATGGACACACAGTAGGCTAAACATCCATATGCTGCTGTCTTACAATCTGAATATCACTGTTTAGTGGCAGGTGTTGTGTCTTCTTTATAGGTGTTCCGTTAATCATATTCAATAATCCTTGGTTTCAATTATTATCTCGACTTTCTAATTGATGGACAGTGCTTTACAAGGCTAAAGAAACTTGTAAAGCTGTAAGACATCTTAAATCTGAATATAACATAAGAAGGCCGTTAAAACAAGCAGTGCCATGTTCGTCTGCTCAGACTCTACAAATTAAAATTAGAAACGAACACTTGTCTAATAACAGCCAGATTTTGCCCTTTTAATTAACATCAACGGTAAGTGTGGAGGTGGTGAAAGTTGCCGGTCATTTGAACATCTCCTCCCTTATTAGAGAAGTGCTACAAAAATGTAAAAAAGGGAAAACTGATCACATCATGTGCAGCCATGTTAGCCCATAAATACATTTCACAGTGTGTGGCCCCAATGAAGACGCCTGCTGGCATATGGCACCATGTCACAAAAGAGAGCAACAAGTCTTTGATTAGAATAAATTAGGATAATACTTGCACAATGAAATAATTTATTTGATTGGTTTGATAGAGGTAGAAATAATAACTCGCCGATGGGAAAGCATCTGTCGCCCCATGGTGTTTTGGACGGTGTACAAAGAGGCTTTCATGTTTTTTGCTCGGGGAGATGGACATCCTAATGTTACAGCTAAGCTAATACATTGCTCTTTATCTTACTTTTATCTGATTACAGTAATGACATGTGATGATTAGAGATACAACCAACTGTCAGAGGCGTGACCCGTAGATACATCCATGTAATGATAGTCATTCAGTGAAGAACAACCTTAATTTAGTTACCATAGCCAAATTGGATCTCAAAAGTTATTGCAAAGAAATACACCCACGAGTCAATATGGTATTGTGGGCCCGGGCCTTTTTTTCTGGGTGTGTGCATAATTCACACTGACAAAGTAAATTGTCACATTAAGCATTCATATAGCTTTCCGATGGTGCTTTCATAAGATGTACTCTTCTGTTGTATTAGACGTCAAGTATCCGGTGCTGCTGTGCTGCACTCATTGAGCAGCATGTTGGGATTTTTTATCAGCAACATATTCAAGCTATAAGTGTAAATATTACAATTATATTCAAAAAGCGACTACAGTGATGATACCAAAAAGCATGGCATTTTGCAACAATACAGACACATACAAGTAAAAAAGTACTAATAAATTAGTAGTTTAAAACATACTAAGTCCTGAGTTCAAATGTTAAAAGTTAGTATTATAAAATGAATACTCAAGAATCAAAAGTGCAGTTAAAGTACTAATTCTGCAGAATGGCCCTTATAAATGTGTTTTATTATTATAATATTAATTTCTTCTTTTTTAATCATATTAAATCATATTATATCGTACAAATAAATATACCTTTTTCAATGATGTAAATCATCAAAATGGAGCAAATAGATAGTACTGAGAACATGTGTAGTACATAGACTATCCAACAGGTACCATTTGTCAAATAAAAGAAGTGGAGTAAAATTACAATATTTCCCTCTGAAATGTGTGGAGTAGTACAACCTAGCAGAAACATGGAAATACTCAAGTAAAGTTGAAGAAACCCAGAACTATACTTAATTGCAGCAATTGAGCAACTTTTATTAATTACATGCAACCACTGGTAAGGGTCCACTGTAATAAGTCAACTAAGTACATGGATTTGTCTTTCTTTGGCCACAGAAGGTGATTTAACCTATGGTTAATCATTTATTATCAGTAGTACCGGATGTGTTTACTTCCTGTACATTAGCGCGGGGTGAAGAGGTCCAAAGTTGAAAAGTTAACAGCAGGACACGTTTCAATCAGGTAAACAAATGCCAAATGATTCGTATTTTGGGTTTTGGATTATCTTTTCAACAGCTCAGACAGTTTCTAGAGGTCTTACGTTGATTATTTATTTACTCAAACAAACATTTGTATGAGCGATAATCATAGACTGGCGATAATACACAGTTGCACAGTTACCCATGTGGACCTCCGTGAAACATGTATAACAGCCATATACAGTAATGTCATTTCACTACCGAAGAGGTTTTACATTTCTGACCACTTTTACAAAGCTTTGCTAACATTTGATGATGTTTGAAATAAAACACGAAGGTAAGCCTTACCATTTCAAGCTAGCGTCCGGAGATCTCTACGTTAGTTACCAAGCAGCAAATGAGAGACGTGCTGCTTATTATTGCATTTGCATTAGCTAAGGAGAACAGAGTAACAATGTGGACAAACATTCAGTTTAAAATCTGTACATTTGCATACCACTCCTGTTTGACAGCACATTATTATATGCATATTTGTATTAATAGTTAAAGATGTAATAATCACAGTACATTTTGAGTTATGCTCATAGCATGTGTATATTAGCCAAAGTAGATGTTAGCTAGCTACCTAGTAAACAGATATGGTGCCTAAGTGTAGCTCACATACTCATAAATGACATGATCACTGCTTAACTTTCACCAACTTGCATTTATATCTTCTCAACACGGTGGCAAGGTTAAGGTGTAGGTTGTTAAACATATATGTTGTTCTCTAGGCTTAGATGCCTGTACTATCTCTCATACATGTTTAGATAAAGTGTATGCTGTAGTCCTCCTTTACCCGGAGTGAAGTATAACAGATATACCATCAATGTTTGTACTGTAAACCATGTAGGAAACACAGTTTGACTTGGGAGCTGGAAATAAGTTTGGATGGATTGTTATTTGGTCTGCCTGGATGAGCCTTGATGTTGTGCTGGAAAACAAAGCTCATTTTGAACAAATTAATGTTACAAAGAGATCCTTCTTTCTATTAGCTAATTTGCTATCCTGTTTCATTTGAATAAGTACGGCTATCTAGCATTTGTTAAAGAGACAGCTGTTTCTGGAGTAAATCCCCTAATTTGATCAGCTTAATTGCAATAGATTTCGTAAACATCAAGATTGAATGCAGCAACTTTGTCAGTTAGTACAAGAATGCTTTAAACCTAATCTAATAAAATTGCATAAGGGAACCATTGCAAAGCCACTTACCCTGTAAAAGGCTTGCATACCCATTAGGGTATGCAAGGGAAAAATTCCCTTGGACAGGAATAGATAGCAATTGATTGGGACTTCCTTGAAAATATGTGATCGCTCCCCCTAATTTGTGATTTGGTGAAGCCATTGGGTGGTCTCCAAATGCAGCTTTTGTCATTGGTCTCACTTGTCATTTGATCCCGGATTAAGGGGCCACTTTTTCTTCTAGATCCTAATAAGCCTCATCAAGAAGTCAATAATGTGGTCATTTTAGCCAAGAAAAACCTTGTCTGTTCTCCTTTTAATGACCCTGAAGGGTGCATCCTAATTGTGTTTCACTATCTGCATTTTGCATATTTATTTAAAACCTTTTTACATTGAAAAAATACTCCCTGTACTGTATGTCACAAAGTGCAGTTTTTTATGTTTTATTCTACCAAATTCCTTTTGAATATTTATGAAATTAATTATGTATCTATATTTTTTTCCAAAAGGAAAAAACTATGGATCATTCTAATGTGTTTTTTCTGGTTACGGTAAATGCAAAACATGTGATAAGGCTCTTGTGTTTGCTTAACACAGCTTTGACATGTCTGAAGTGAGCAACCAGCTGCCCAAAGACCCCATATCTGCAGTTGGAGTAATCACTTCCCTCAGTAAGGCCCCTGAAGGCTACTATGTTGTGAGTATTCAGTTTTATTTGTGTGGAAGTGTGTAGTTTGATTTAATATGCTTGGATTAGGCCAATAAAGTTGTTTGCATCTCCTATTCTGTAAAAGCCAAAGGTAAAATAAAATATCTGAGCTGTATATATTATATTTATCGCCTTTTTTGCCATGGATCTCTGCTGTTTGTTGTACATGTCATTGTTGTAGCTTATTGTATTGTAACTAAGCATATCTCAGATCCAGGGTGTTGGCAGCCTTCCAAGGTGTCTTTTTGTTAGAGCTGTTAGATGACTTATTCATAAAGTTTACTTTGATGATTAGGAAGATTCCCTTCCTGACATTGTTGCTGGTTGCCACCAGAATTACAGACACACCAGAGGCAAATATGTAATCATGGTTGGTTAATGCCAAGAAGAGTCATCTAAGTTTACCCCCATTTTTCAATTTTAACCAAGTGCAATGTGTAAGGATGTAGTGCAGGATCAGCTGCTTTATTCAAACCTTTCTTGTTTGTGAAAAAGTGAGTGAGGGGTTACAATTAGAAGTTAAACAAAGCACAAAACAACCTCAAGGGCAGATCCTTCTTTCTCTCTCTTGCTTCCTGTTCAGACTTCTTCTTCTAGCTTTCACTCCTCGCCCCAAACCCCCCCTCTTCCCCCAGTTTTTATCTCTTCCTGCTCCACCCTACACACCCAGCTTGTTCTAATCTCTGGCAGATGATGGTGGGTTGGCATCAGAAGGGAGCCACTGGCAGGGAAGCCGCGTACGCACCACACGGTAGTGACAAACGGAGATAAACCCCATCAGACTTCCTCCGCCGCTGCTCCAGTGCGCCAATACATTTCAGCTGATGTGCAAATACTGTGCATGCTCTGCAGGGCTAAAAGCTAGTCAGTGGCTGTTAATGACACTGGTTTATCTCGGGATTAGATGCTCAGCAAATGTTATTACTTTTTTTTTTGTTAACCCAGGATACACTAGCGGTTTGAAATTTGGAAATAATGTGTACTCAAGATAATGAATTTGAGACATGTTACAAGTGAAGGCAATCAAATGCAAAGAATGAAAGGCCTCATTTGTGTCAGCTTGCGTCACTTCATACATCAACTTCATTAGGTCGTTTGAATCATTTGGATTATGAAAACAACCTGCTACAAAAACATAGACGATTAGTGCAAAGCTTACACAGGTGTACATATATCTGATGAACCCAAAGCACTGCGAAAAATACCAATACGGTTGTTGGCTGAAATAGATAGAACATTTTTAGATGCATGGCAGCATTTAAACATTAAAGCTTTTTTTTGCATTTCTTTTTAACAATGCTTGTGGTGTGGCTTTAAGGATGTTACATTTAGTTATGTCCAGGACAGCCAGTTATACCTCGGGTGGAGATGATATAGTGATAATTCGTTTTTCAAGTCAAATCAATTGTGTTTCTATAGCCAAATTACCCAGATTTGGCTTGAAAGTCTTTACGATCTGTTGACAATATGATACTCTGTTTTTGGACTTGTGATTCGGATATACGGAAAAAATCCCCCTCAAAAATAACAAACATCGGATGGTTTGCAATGACAATTGATACAAATATGCTTTGGGCCCAGAAGATGAATCTTATGTGTGAATACCTTCAGCTGCAGGCTAGTTTTTGTAAGTCCTAGACTAGCAAAGGTTCGCTAGATAGCTTAAAGCCTGTACTTGATACTATCGCATATTGTCATATATTTCTGTCTGTTTGAGATTTCCTTTTACAAATTATAATCAAACAAAAGAACATATCCTTTAATGTTATAAAACATCTTAGTCTTATCCAGGAATGAAAAGTCAAGTACACGTTAACCTCCAAGAAAATAACTCGCAGACTCTGAAGCACTATTTTAAATGCATTTGTCCCATCTTCAAGAACATCTTTTGAACATCACTATGTGGTCTTTCATCTGCAGGCTCCAGATACAAACAAAAATATCATCAGTCGGCATCAGTGTGCTAATGTAGCGCTGAGCAGGGGAAGTCTCAGGATATTAAGCTCTATTGATTTTTTTTCTGCCCCGCTTTCTCACTAGACTTCTTTTAGAAATCTGCCTTAATACTGACTGCTTACCATACTTACCATACTTTTTATACAGCAGATCAAAGGGCTGATTAACTCTTTTGCTCTTACTTGAGCAGGTTGTTCCAACACAAGAGAGCACAGGCCCAGATCAAACACTGCTCCACTGGGATCAGGAGCTGTGCTGAAGCACCAGCAGCCACCCAACATCAAACACCATGAGTAGACTCACGCACTCTCACTCTCTGTGCTAGAGGGTTGCCAAGGGGATGTGTGTGTGTGTTTCAGATTCACCTGAGAGTTTGACATGTTACCCTCAAAAAGTCATTTAATTACGGTTCATTTAAAGAAGCCTAGTACTAGCTGATGATTAGCTTGAAGGCCCAGGCATACAAACCCAGTAGCTGCTTGTCTGTTTTTGAGTGAGAATATTTACTTTAAAAGGTATAGTTTCACATAAGCTCATTCGCTTTCTTGCCAAGAGTTAGGAAAATAGATTCTACTCTCAAGTCTTTACTTCTTGACCAAAGCTAGGGCAAACCTGCTCTAAGATTATCATGATGAGTGGAAGGAGGGAAAAACAGCTTGTGTAGACCTAACTCAAAACATTGAGTTGTTTTATTCATACACAAAGTGCACAGAAGTGCTAGGCAAACAGGCAAACAATAACAATGTCCAAGTCCCACAAAGTGATAATAAGTGAGCTTTAGAGATACACAAATGTATCTCTCTGCGTCCAGTGTTTAGCTAAGCTAAGCTAATAAACCCTCGACTTTAGCGTTAGCTTCTTACCTAAAGCACATCTACATCTCAGAGATTAAGCACTTTTCTGAAAACCTCCAAACTATAACTGAAGGTCAAGGAACTTTATTTCCACAGTAACTGCTGCAGTAGTTCTTTAATATATATAGTCAGTTTATTTATTCCCAGTTTAGAGAAATTATTAGATTACATTACATTGCATTTAGCTGACGCTTTTATCCAAAGCGACTTACAATAAGTACATTCGACCAGGAAGATACAACCTTGAAGAAAACAGAATCATATAAGTACATCAGGTTTCATAGAGCCAAACATTTCAAGTGCTACTCAACTGGCTTTAGATAAGCCAGTCCTTTATTAGTATATAAGTGCTTTGTTAGTAATTCAATCGCTCGAAGTGGAGTCAAAAGAGATGAGTTTTCAGTCTGCGCCGGAAGATGTGTAGGCTTTCTGCTGTCCTGATGTCAATGGGGAGCTCTTTCCACCATTTTGGAGCCAGGATAGCAAACCTACGTGTTTTTGCTGATGGGAACTTGGGTCCCCCTCGCAGTGCGGGTGCAGCGAGCTGTTTGGCCGATGCAGAGCGGAGTGCACGTGCTGGGGTGTATGGTTTAACCATGTCCTGGATGTAGGAAGGGCCAGATCCATTCACAGCATGGTACGCAAGTACCAGTGTCTTGAAGTGGATTCTAGCAGTTACCGGAAGCCAGTGAAGGGAGCGGAGGAGCGGCGTGGTGTGGGAGAATTTAGGAAGGTTGAAGACCAGACGAGCCGCTGCATTCTGGATGAGCTGCAGAGGTTATGGACTGTTATCCATAACAGTTTCCTCTCTTCAGTTTTCTGTTCTCTTTGAAAGAACTAGCATATTTCCCTCTACCTCTCTTATGTCTTCCCCACCTGCTTTCACTCCCCAGAGGTTTCTGATTGTATGCCTTTTCTATATTTTTATTCACAGCTGTGCCTCTCAGTGCATCGTAGTAACTTGCCGGCGGTGTCTGTCTCCAGAGATCCTTCATAGGATTCTTCAGCAGCCCCTAAAGACTTGTTTCATAGGTGGGCTTTTAGATCACTGCCAGCTTTATATTTGAGTAAGTGGCAGATCAATCTGTCATTGCATTTTAAATCAAATAAAACAAACGTTTTTCAATATGAGAGCCGTGACGTTTCTTATCATACGTGTGGCATTCTTCTCATTGTAGTCTGTTTAATGATAGAGCCATACAGTGCCAGGTGCATTTATTAAAGGAGCCATAGGAACTTTACACATGCCTTTTTTTTCCCGTGCCGTGGCTCAGCAGTTGCCATTTCACATTCAACGTGCGTCGCATCCTTGCTGCCGGCGGCTGTGGCAGGATGATGCCTGAGGTGCCTCCGAGGAGGACCGTGCCCTCGTTACTCCTCAACTTGACTTTGGGTTTCACAAAGCGAGCCCTTTGTTTACGCTGACAGGATGCGCTGGCTACTGACCTGGAAAAAGTGGCCAAGACGGCTTGTCTTGTAAAGAAAAGAGGGAGGCTGGTGATGTATAGGCTCCTTCTGGGACCTTTCTTGGAACTGCTGTTGGAGACGCCCCGCAATCCCTCTCTCCCCTCATCTTCTGCTCTTTCTCTCTGTCTCATCCCACTATCCATCTCTGTTCCCCACTCTAGTCTCCGCTCTCGTCCCAGCTAGTCACTGGTGGGTTTTCATGAATCTCCCCGTGCCACGTTTCCCCCCACCCAGTCACCAGGGTCATCCATCATTATTGTCAGGGGGGGTAATGTGTGTGGGTGGGTGCAGAGATCTATGACTTCTTCATTTGAATGAACCTCATTAGATTGACTCTTCTTTGTAAAGGATCCCTTTAGAAAATAACCCTGGCAGTTATCTAGGCGATTCTCACATGATAGCCAATGGAACATGACGCTTCAGCCCAGCATATTTGCCCGAACGATGGAAGAGGTTATGTTTTGCTTTATCATTCTGCCCTGCATACCTACATTTACATAGCAATGTGCTGTTGGACCTTGAGCTTGAATTGTGGTGCCTACATGCTGTCAACATGATGCAATCCTTTTCTTTTCACTGACTCCACTGAGCATTTACATCCATAAATGAGTCCATTGTACAAGGCTGAACAGTTTAGGGTTTTTACTTATTAGTCATACACATGCAATGGCTTTAAATGCTCTGTAAGGTTTTCTTAGAAGACTTTTCTCATTAAATGATAGAAAGAATCCACACAGGGAGTAGAGCAACACAACTATTTAAGGTGCAGTGTTCTTAGTTTACCTCTGTGTTGCTTAAGGTTGGCTTTAAAACAAATACATTCATAATAATCCGGCTGTTTCCCACAAAAGAACATTGAAGTTTGGTTTCCTTATTAGAGCAGATCCTTCTCCGGGTATCTTTAATCAGCCTGGTCCCGAGGGATGATATTTTTAGCCGTCTTTTTGGAGGCTAAGACTTCTTTACCCACGCAGAGCACTAATGAGATGGGGCGCTAGTGTAGGCAAGCGTTAATTAAGGCTAGTATGCAAGGGAAGAGGCAAAAGCAACACGCTCATGGCATACATACATTAACTTTATCCCACCTCCTGCATGTTTTCTTCTCTCCTTGTTTTTGTTCCTTTTTTTTTCACGTAGGTTGCACAAACAACAGATGGCTCTGACGCTGACCTGTGGAAGGACGGCTTATTCAAATCCAAGGTCACTCGCTACCTTTGTTTCACCAGAAAGACTGTAAGTGTAAATATAAACTTCTCCCTTTCGCTGTGCATTCAGCACCAACACATCGTCTGCAGCAGCTTTTCTGTTTGCCAGCAGTTATCAGCCCTGCTTTCTACCGCCTGAATATCTAAATAGACTTTGCACTTTGATCAGTGAAAGTCCCCTTTTTAAAAAGGCCAGCGTTGGCAGTGCAGTTTTAAACTTTTAAATATATTGGATTTGCATGCATATTCCAGATGAATAATATCTCTGAGATATTTTTCATGTTGTGTGTCCTCCTGAGGGTATTATTTATGTTTATTCATGAAATAACAATGAGCTGTTTTTTTTTTAACTATTCCAATTTATTCTATCAACATTGTCCCTGTAGAGAAAATGCTAACCACCAATCAGCGATTCCTGAAAGCTGAGGCACATATAATTGTGATTATAAAAACACTCTTTATTTACGTAAGACATTCCTCCACAAAAAGCACTTATAGCAGTGCTTTATATAGAGAGCATCCTTTACTTCTCTGTGTCTGATTTGATCTTTGAATGTTACTCATAATACTGTTGGGTCAATTGTGTTGGACAGCTGATGTGTTGTTGCCTGGCTGTCAGCTGCTCCTTACCATAAATACACCTTCCTGTCTCGCTCATACAGCTTACTATTGGCTGTCTATTATTTTCCATGGGCTGCAGGAAGATAATGGCGACGGTGTAAACAAAAACCTGCATTTTTGTGATCATTTTGCATCAGCTCAATTTTAGGACTTAATCAAGTCTTTTTTTTCCTTATAGGATGTCCTCTAAATGCCAGGTATCTTGGCAGCGGCTGCCTCGTCCCTGAGTTCAATCTGGTCTTCAGTTTAGTATACAGCATACAAATAGCCTTCCCCTAGTTCCTGTGTATTATCTTAAAATGTGTGTCCACATTGTTTTAGGGACTTTGACACAAATAAAACATGACAGAGCCATCAACAAAGGCTATTTTGCCTGCCACTCACTGGAGCTCCCACTGTAATTGTCTATGACAAAAACAGATTCTGTAAAATTAGCCCCTGAATTATGGGGGGGGGGGGGGAGGAAGTAAATAGTTTGTGATTTATCATACTCTAGGTTGGAGGTGGAAATCCTCTTTTGTCAGGCCCTGATGGAAGAAATCTCTCCAGTAAAAGAGGAAAACACAAGAAAACAAAAGCTTCCATGCATAGTAATAACATTCATCCATATTCCTCCTTAAGTCAGTATAAAAACTATGAATACAAAATGTCTAATGGTAATGACTGTCGGGCAACAGTAGCAGTGAAATCCAGCCTTTTCGGACGCATCAAGTCACGCCTGGCTCGCCCCACTCTCTACTGCCGCTGTGTATTATTGCAATTTATTATGGCAAAAAATGAAAATGTAATGGGAGGCAGGGAAGAGTCATGCTTGAAAATGTCAACTACACAGTCCCTGATTGTTTTTAACCAGTCCCATTCTGTTGATTAGACTGCCTCCTCTGTCTCCCATCATCCCACTGCTTCTCGCCAAAAGGTTGAGAATGATTGCAAGTTCAAAGATGCATTCTCTCATTGCTAAAAAAAAATAGCTATTAGAGAGTAATTACTTCAGCTATTTTGTCAACCCTTCTCTTTAGAGACTTCTCGAGCTTTTAGTAAATCATTGACTCTATTATCTCTACATTTTCTCCCCCCCAAAAAAATGACTAACCTTTTCTTCTTCAAGCTCTCTGTCCTTTTAAGAGTTGGATTTGCATACATGACTTTAAATGTCCTGCCTGCGCTCTGTGTTTTAGGGGGCTGACGTTGTTGTGGACATGAAGCTGATTGACATTAAGGACGCGTTGCCAGAGGGCTTCACACCTGTGGAAGAAACATTGGACACAAGTAAGTAAACAGTCAATACCGGCCGCAGACCCGCTCCCCTCCTCTTGTTTTTTTCACTCTCCGACCAGCTTATGCGGAGGTCCTCGGGGGCAGCTTTGCCTGAGATAGTGAATGTTTTATGGGTGCAGGTTAGCTTAATTTATGGCAGACTGTGGGAATAAAATAAACATTTTGCCCTGGAGGTACAAGAGAAGAGAATCATGAGTCATTGTTTATCTCAGCTGGAGCTGTGCTTTTCTTTATGAGGAGCTTATTTATTTATGTATTTATTTGGGGAAAGGACGAGTGGATGGGGGTTATCTAATATTAATGAAATGCATTCCCCAATGCTTTAGTGCTTTTTGAGTGCTATGTATTTCCCCCTCACTATCCATGCCTTGGAAATGTAATAATATTTTGGTGTGGGGAGTGAGGACAGCTTGTTTATTATTTTTATTATCATTGCATTTACACTGCACTTTCTATTGTTGCAGGGGAAATAAATGAGCCAGGCACGGATGCAATATAGGAAAGCATGGCAATGTTTTTTTTTTTTTTTTTTGCCAGAATGAAGAAAAGAGATTATGTTTTGTTTGGCTGCGGTGTAATTTAATGTTTTATTACTTTATGTGAATCCATGTTTAATGTATACATGTGACATTATGTATGAGGTTCTATCTAGAATATCCTGTTTAAATCCCTGTTGTGCACTAAAGCTGATGGAGGATTCACTTGCCTCTGTCATCTTACCTACTAAAATGATACAAATTATAATAACACATGTGGATATTGTGGCTTTCTGCTGTCCAGTTATTTCCCTTTAAGCACAGCAAGTCACCCAGGAGCTGATATTAGCTCATCTCTTATTCTAAGACTGATAATGACTAAATAGCAAAGCACAAGTGGGGGATGTGAATATATCTATACTTCTCCTTAAGGTTAAAAATGTGGACAGATTTCTTTCTTTTAGCATGAAACTAATACATGATTACGCAACCGGCAATTCCTGTCTGACACCCTCATGTGTACCTGACTCATCAGAGGAAACTGCCATGAGGAAGAGGAGGCTCTGCGTGAAAATCATCCCTCGTTCGGCTGCTGTGACGGCTGTGTGTGACATCCAGATCGTTGCCAAGTCCAAGTACCATCTTGTTAACTACACCAGTATAGGGTGAGCTGTTTGGCACTGGATATAAATACATTCATGATGTTTTGTATCTTCTTGAAGGATTACCAGCTGTTTCAAAGTCAAACACTATCAGCATGTCTCTTCTTCATCTTTACACAGTGAGATCAACAGTATGTTGATGTGGTGCCGAATGGGTGACGCTCCTCAGCATCAGTCGTCCCAGGAAACGTCCAGTGAAGTTGACAGTGCCGCTCCAGCCAACACAGTAAGGTAACATCAGGCCACTTCATTCTGCAGTGCCTCTTGAAGTTCAACTTTCCTCCTGCGTTCCTCTCTTTTTTATTTCACGCCCGGTGTTGTTACGCTTCTGTACCACGTGTACGACAATGGAGACACAAGTCATTGATCACTGCCGGGCAATCTGCCGTAAAAAGGTTGTGGCTGGACAACGAGGTAGCGAGGGTGAACAGGAGAGACAGGCAAACTAGACAGGAACCCCTGAACAAGAACAAGAGTTCAATGAGGGCTAAACTCCTGCTATTTGCGGGTCGTCCCGGGAGGCGGAGGCAGGTCGCTCCTCTGACTGCGGTGACAGGAGCGTTGCTGTGTGCAGAGAGGAGGAGATGTAGCCCGGAGAGCGAGCGACAGCTGCGGAGGAAGGGAGGAGAGCTCCAAGATCTCCGCCATGCTGGAGCGCGTGCGTCCCCTTCCCCTGCTTATGCTGCTCAGGCTTCCTCCGCCTCAGGCCTCACAGTGAACGCAGCAACCTCTTTGTACTGTGTCCAGATCAAACAGCTCAATTATTCATCGCACTGAAGAGCTGGGGATTTCCACAGCAAATTGTAAATAAACAATCGAGACTCCTTCGGCGTGGCGGCGCTGCGGAGAGCGGGGCTTTGGCACGGGGCGCTGATGGGTTTGCCAGCTTGAAGTGCGATGCTTTGCCATCCTGTGCTGGGCTGAGTAAAAGCCACTTAAAAGCCACAACAGGCCGGAGCGGTGCTTGCCAGCAGGCGTATTCAACACAGAGCTTCTGTTCACACGGCCACCCAGCGGGATGAGATCATTCAAATGGACAGCCGTGAATTCGGAACCAAAAGTTCAAACCGAGCAGAGTTGTGTGAATCGTCCACATTTGGGAAATTGATGGTCAATAATCTTTGATGTGTCGAAGCGATGGTGAGCGCTCAGGCCCATGTGTACGCCTTAGCGACTCTTACCGGTAAGCCTCCGTTCTTTTGAAGCCCACTTTCAAGTTGGCGAGGCTCAGAGGTTGGAATAAATTGCACCTCGGAGCGACTCGCACCCCCTCCTGATGCCTGCTGAGATCACAGGCGGCTGTTTTTGTATTAACATTAAAATTCATTCCACAACCAGAGAGTCTTCTTTTGAGAGTATTTCCATCACATAAGGACGGGACTGTGGGCAATTTAGACAGCGGCAGTTCTTTGACTATTTATCTGGCATCCTCTCTGTGTAGTTACATGCACTTTAGACAACCATACACACAGATATAAATATTTCTGTAGTTTCTTTGAAGTCACAGATTAGTTTGACACAGTGATTTATAAGCATCTCCGTAACACTCCCTGATTGCTCAAGTAAGTACAGTCGTGTAACTGTGTGTAGTATCACGCCACTATACTTTATTCATATTCAGCAAGAGAAGATCCTCTCCTCCATACCTCCTTCAGGCTATCTATAACAACTTTATGGCCTTTGGAGAATAGCACCTCTTAAATTTAACTGCTCTTTACAGTCAGTGGAAAATATGTTTTAAATACAGTCAATAATGTGTAAGTTTTTAATGACCCTTATAATTTTGAAAGCTGCAGTGATCCCTCTCCAATGTTTCTCCGCCTCAGGCAGCGAGAGCTTGTTAGAGTTGTGTACAAACGTTCACCGCAAATCAGCTTTTTTCAGGAGTGCAGAGCTGCAGAACACAGCACACTGCAGGCTGTTGCATCAGTATGGGATGCACGGAGTCATTGCATCAAGGCTAAGGTGTTGTATTTGAATTGTTTTTGTATTGTTTTGTCAGCTGGAAACAGGATTCCTGCAGCTCTTGGAAAGTTTAAAAAAAAATATGAACTTTTTTCCCAAGGGATTTGATTTACGAAAGTCAGAAATTAATTCTTGTTTTGTATCACCTATAAAGTAATAAGTAGGATTGTGGCAACAACCTAAAGCAACTATTACCACTACAGCTAGCTACAGAACTTAAGAAGTTCTAATGTTGATTTTAACAAACATTTAAATGTACTTAAAGAACTATGCCTGCAACTAATAATCAATTTCCCTTTAGATTATTTCTATTATTTGTAAAGACACAGCTCAAGGTGATATCAATTTGCCTTTTTGATCCATCTAACAATCAAATACTTAAAGGATACATCAGATCATTTTATAACCAGCAATGTTATGAATGTTTTTTTTATAGAGACGAAAGTGAAAATTGAAAACTGATTGATTGACTAATTGATTAATTATTTTTAATTGGCTATCCATCCGTCCATTCATCTATCCATGGCCAGCGTTTTTTGCTTGATCCCATTAATTGAATTGATTCAATCATAAAGTGATTACTATTATATACTGCTGGGAAGTACTAAAAAAAGAATATTGATATAATAATAAAGAATTCTTGACCCTATCAGCCCCACTGGTTTTCCATCATACTTTTATGCTTTGGCTGGTATCAATGTGAAAAGGGTTATAGACCTAATGCTGTGGACCTTTCTAATTCTAATTGGTAGACCCTGCAACCTTGCAAAAAGAATCGGAGGAATTAAAAAAGGAATTGTTTTATCAAGTAGGATCGAGGATAAAAGCTAAACTTACAACACTTATTTCTTATTGGCTCTGGCTGTCTCACCATATTGAACCACTAAAGCTGGTACAGGCCTGTTATACAAGCTGCTGCTGCATTTGAACCTCGTGTGTTTAATGTCCCTTTATCAAGTTTGTCTAAAGCGCCTCACCCAGCCAGTGCGTTCTGTTTTGATTCATAGCTGCAGCTTGATGTCAACCACTTTGGCTTGTTCTCTGTCAAGACGGAGCGTATCAGCCGACTTTATAATGTGGGAAACCTGCGCCATCCGGTCAGCCTTTTAATGTGTCCAGTAAAGTATCCCCCTCCTTCCTTCTCCTGGCCGACGCTGCCATTTGTTCTCCTGATAAAACTGTCATTGCTGAGGCTGATATCTGACCTCTACAGTGACTGCTAGCATAAATTAGCCTCGTCCTAATATTGCAATTCCTTTCGCTTCACTCAGAATCAAGGTTTTTGACATTTCTCTTAGAATAATAGGCTATTGTACACACGGACACTTTTTAAATCAAACTGTACAGCGATAAAAATGTCAAGGCTGAGTATCTCTTTTTTTTATCATTTCATACTAGAGTTGGCTTTTCCTTGAAGCCTAGAGAGTCATCAGTGTCAGAATTGGCATGCATATCAATATGTTTCAGATAGCGCTGTCTTTTACCTGTGACACTCTGCAGGAGTATTGTATCAGCTTTCATTGCTTGCTGGTTAACCAAGACTTCCCGCCGCACGCGACTGTTGCCGAGACAGAGACACCGCGACTGTCAGTGTGCGCCTGACACATCTCAGAAGTGTTGAAGAACAATCACTCCCCCTTCAATCTTACTCATTACTTTCTTGTGTTTGGAAAAAGTTGCCGAAAAAGTAGCGTGGATCAAGCAAACGGACGTGGCGCGGTGCCAAGAAGGATCGAATGATCAGCTGAGATCTGATGGGCGATGTGCGGTGATTTGCCACCAAATTCAGAGAGATCCTCTTTTCAACACCTGACACAGAGCTTAAAGGAGGATAATGATGGGTGAGAAAGCAGCTCCCACAAAGCAGCACTGTTGGCACATAGAGGAAGGTGTGGAGATGTTGTCACGGGAAACGCTGGATGTGTGTCAAAACAAGAGCTCTCAGCTTTCTGTATCGCTGCGCTGATATTACTCTCATCCTCATCTTACTTCTACGCTGAGTACCGCTCGTCTGTCCCCACCGACTCTCCCACTTTTTTCCCGTAACGGAGATAACTCTTTTCCTTACCCCGCACGGAACAACTTAAAGAACTAAAAAAAATCTGTTGAACTGTAATTGGTGTTGTCAAGTAATCCTTAGTGTCGTGGTTTGCTTCGAAGAGCTAATATGATTTTAACTGCGGCAGATTTCATGGGAACATAAGACTCTTGATCTGCTTCGTAATTGTGTAAATCTTTCAGGCCGTGTTCCCAGTTTTACTCTAATTTGATGAGGAACTACTCTATAATTGAATATTCAAATTAGGAATATGTGTCAATATGGCTCTCCTTGCCTGAAATGAGGATTAATTGTTGTCAAAACTCCAGTGGCTGACATAATAGGAGCGCCGACACTGCTGTTGATTAGCAAATGCACTTGCCATGTTTTTGTTTTAAGAATTAGATGTCTAATTGATTTGCCATATGTTACCCTCTCCAATGCACCTAAAATTGTATTTAGAAATCACCAATTTGGATTGAGACAGTTTTGTGTTTCAAACAGATGGGAAAAGAAACCCTAGAGGTTGCCTGTAGAAAAATTATTTCATGAGCACAATTCCCTGGTTTTACATCAAGTCTTTGGGGCTTTAAGTACTTTGTGGTTTTCAGATGCATAGATCAATCGGCAGACTTATTCGTTCTCTGTTCTCTTTGTTTATTCTGCGTACTAATTGAACAGAACAGACCAAAAGGACATTTAAACCCCCACAC